>NC_052356.1:5796090-5830475 GCF_009727055.1 Benincasa hispida | reverse complement strand
AATAAATAAATATTAAAATAAATATAATGTAATATATAAATAAAATAAAATAATAAAATATGAAATAAGAAACTCCACTTTCTCCAATTTTCATGAATAATTACCTGGACACTGATAATGTGTAATGTTGAGACACGTGGACAACACTTTGGGAAATGGAGGCACGACACGTGGTCATGGACAGTAAGCATGAACATCTAATTGACATCTATTATCATAATATTTATAATACTCTCTCTTAGATACCCATTATATATATGAAATATTCCTCATTAAAACTTTATTAGGAAAAGCCCAGTGGAAAAAAAAAAATCCTAGTAAAGGGAAATAGTACATTTTTCCTATAATTTATACTCCTAAAAAGTATATTTACTCCCCTCATGGAAACATCACTTAAGATCTCTGGGTCACCCCATTCTAATGTTGTGCACTAGTTTTTCAAAGGTTGTGATAAATAATATCTTTGTAAATAAGTCTGCTAGGTTATCTTTCAAACAAATTTGTTGTATAGAGAGGTCGCCATTTTCTTCAAGATCATGAGTGTAGAAAAGCTTTGATGAAATATATTTTGTTCTATCTCCTTTAATATATACTTCTTTGATTTGGAATATGCATGTTATGTTGTCTTCATATAATATTGTTGGAAGATTTTTATTAGAAGATAAACTATATGTTTAATGAATATGCTGAGTCATTGGTCTTAGCCATATACATACTCAACTAGCCTCGTGAATTGCAAAAATTTTAGCATGATTTGAGGAAGAGTAGCTGTTATGATTTGTTTCACTAATCACCACGATACAACAATTCCTCCATATTTGAATAGATAATCTGTTTGAGATTTAACTTTGTGTGGATCAGATAAATATCCAGAATCTGCATAACCAACTAGATCAAAATTTGTTTTATTTGAATAAAACAAACCCATATCAATCATTCCTTGGAGATAACAAAGTATATGTTTAATTTTGTTCCCATGTCTTTTTATTGGAGAAGAACTATATTGCTAATAAATTTACTGAAAATACAATATCTAGTCTTGTATTATTAGCAAGATACATAAGTGCACCAATTGCACCAAGTCATGGTACTTCAGAACTAAGAAATTCTTCATTATCATCTCAAGGTCGAAATATATCTTTCTTCACATCTTGTGAACGAACTTCCATTAGTATGTTCAATGGATGTGATTTGTCCATATAAAATCTTTTCAAAAATTTTCTTGTATAAGTTGACTAATGAACAAATATCCCATATGCTAAATGCTCAATTTGCAAACCAAGACAAGATTTTGATTTCTGAGATCTTTCATCTCAAATTCTTTCTTAAGATATTCTATAGTCTTTGAATACTCTTATGGAGTCTCAATTATATTTAAGTCATCAACATATAAAGTTATAATAGTAAATATTGACTGTGATTTCTTTATAAAAACACATTGATATATTGGATTGTTTTGATATCCTTCTTTTAATAAATATCCACTCAGGCGATTGTACCACATTCGTCTTGATTGTTTCAATCCATATAGAGATCTTTGTAACTTTATTGAATACAATTCCTGGGAATTTGATTTTATATGTTTTAGGTACCTTAAATCCTTTGTGATTCTCATATAAGTATCAATATTAAGAGATCCATATAAATATGTTGTGACTACATCCATAAGATGCATATCCAAATTTTCATATATAGTTAGACCAATTATATATCTTAGTGTAATTGCATCTACCACCGGAGAATACTTCTCCTCATAATCAATACTAGGTCTCTATGAAAAATCTTGTGCAACTAATCTTGCTTTATATCTTGGATCTCATTATTTTAATTCTTTTTTCTCACAAATACCTATTTTGTATCCCACAGGTTTGACACCATCTAGTGTTCAGACTAGTGGTCCAAAAGCATGACGTTTTGAGGGTGAGTTTAATTCCGCCTCTTGCTTCTTTCAATTGAAGCCAATATTTTCTCTGTCGACATTCTTCAATAGATTTTGATTCAGAATCCTCATTTTCAGATATAATATCAAGATTAACGTTATATGCAAAAATGTTGTTAGTAACTACATGAGTTCGATTCCATCATTTTTCTGTCATGATATAGTTTATTGAAATCTCATTATTATCTTTATGTATTCCACCTTCCTCATTAGTTATGTCATGAATTTCTTCATGGGTATTTATATCCTCAACCAAGTCTTCTTGACTATTAATTATTTCTCTTTTTCGAGGATTTTTATCTTTGGAACATACTGGTCTACCATGCTTCTAACGTGTTCCAGACTCATTAGTGACAGCTTGCTGTGTTGGGATATCAATTTTCGATGGAACATTTGCAATTGGTATATGTGATTTAGTTACTTTCTTTGCATCTATAAATGCATTTGGTAACTGATTTGATATATTTTGCGAATGAATTATCTTTTGAACTTCAAGTTCACATTGATCTGTACGGAGATCTAAATGAGACAATAATAATGCATTCTATGTAATTTCTTTTTCCAACTTTTTAATTCCTCCGCTTAATGTTGGAAAATTTGTCTCAATAAAATGACAATTAGCAAATCGTGCAGTAAATACATCACTCGTCAGGGGTTCAAGATATTTAATAATTGATAGAGAATCATATCCAATATATATTCCTAACCTCTTTTGAAGACCCACCTTAGTGCGTTGTGATGGAGCAATTAGAACATATATTACACATCCAAAAATTCTTAGATGAGAAATATTTGGCTCATGACCATAAACTAATTTTAATGGCGAGTACTTATGATAAGCTATTGGCCTAATGCGTACAAGTGAAGCTGCATGCAAAATAGCTCGTTCCCATACAAATGAAGGAAACTTAGCTCTCATAAGTAAATGGTCTTGCAATTAATTGCAAACTTTTTATGAATGATTCTGCTAAACCATTTTGTGTATGAACATGAGCTATAGGATGTTCAACACTTATCCCGATTGACATAAAATAATGATAAAAAACTTGGGATGTAAATTCACCAACATTATCAAGATGAATGATCTCAATTGTATAATCAGGAAATTGTGCTCTTAACTCAATTATTTAAGCAAGTAATCTTGCAAATGCAAGATTTCAACTTGATAATAAGCACAAATGTGACCATCTACTGGATATATCTAAATGAACCACATATATCACCATGAATTCGTTCTAAAAAATGTAGGTGATTCAATCTCCACTTTAGTTGGTGATGGTCAATTTTCCTTGAGAGCAAGCACCACATGATAATTCATTAGATTGAAGAATCTAGTGGCTCTTCAATGGATGTCCATTTGAATTCTCAATAATTCTTCTCATCATTATAGATCCTGGATAACCTAATCTATCATGCCAAATTGTAAATATGTCTGGATTCATGAACTTCAGGTTCATTGATGCATATGTTTCAATTACTCGTATATGAGTATAATATAATCCAGAAGATAAAGGAAGTAACTCTTCCAATATACATTTTTAATATGAGACAGTAGATATGATATAAAGATATTTCATATTATTTTTTTTATCAGTCTCAATATGATAATCATTGCAACGTGTATCTTTAAAACTAAGTAGATTTCTCTTTGATTGACTAGAGAACAATGCATTGTCAATTGTAAATTTTGTTCCTCTAGGCAAAATAATATTTGTTTTTCTAAATCCTTCAATTAGGTTTGTAGAACCTAATACTATATTGACTTTTGCTTCCAGCATTGTCAATTTGGAAAAATATTTTCTACTTGTAAGTATTGTATGTGTAATTGTACTGTCTGCCAGATATAGATATTCTTTACTCATTTTTGAGTCACCTAACATTTGAAAATGATTTAGGATTCTTCATTAAAATAAAATAATTACAATAAGAAAAATAACATTTGGAATATACAATGGTTAACATCTAATAAGAGGAAAAAAAAAATAGAGATGAATAAAAAAAACAACATGAAGTCTAGATATTTTCAAAGTACCTACTTGATGTTCCATGAATTTTGCCGATTTTCTCTTCAGTAGATTCAAAGAAGTCAACCACATCTAAATTTGTCATATGGGATGGGTCAAATATGTCATTATCCTAGTATGCAAAATTTACTTCCACATTTTTTTTTCTCTTTCCTTCAAGGATGCTTGATAGAGATCAACTAAGTATTTTGACGTACAACAGTTACATGATCAATGCCTAATCATTCCACATCACAATCGAAAGTATTTATTTTCAACACTTTTTGAACTCTTATCTTGTGAAGCTTTTCCTTTATGATAATTATTTTGTGTGGTTTTTTTGAAATTTGAATGATTATAATGACTACCACAATAATAATAATAATTTCTTCTTCTACCACGGTCACGACCCTAACCACGACCTCGACCTCGACCACGATTATTATTAAAATTCACAACATTCACTTCAGGGAATGGTGCCATCCCGATTGGTCGATATTCATGATTTTTGATCAATAACTCGTTATTTTGTTTGGCCACGAGAAGACATGAAATTAGTTCAGAATAATATTTAAAACCTTTCGAGAATTGAAATGTAGAAAATGTCTTCTCCAACATATCATCATCAATAATTTTCTCTTCGTCTCACAACAGTTTCGAACTGATTTTAAATAATATGGAGTTGTAATCACTTACTGATTTGAAATTTTGTAGCCTCAAGTGCATCCACTCATAACGAGCTTTAGGAAGAATAACTATTTTTATGATCGTATCTCTCTTTCAAATTTTTCCATAAGATATGAGGATATTTTATTATAAGATATTTAATTTTCAGTCCCTCGTTGAGATGATGACGAAGAAAAATAATAGCATTTGCTTTGTCCTGACTGGATGTTGTATTTACTTCTTTAATAGTCTCTCCAAGATTCATAGCATCCAGGTGGATTGGCATCAAGTACTCATGATCAATAATTATTTTTGTTAATGTCAAGGGTGGCAAATTCTAATTTTGTGAGATTTTTCATGGCAACATTATCATAAAATATTATATTTATATTAAAAATTTAATAGATATTAAATATGCAAAATAACGTTAAATTTATTAATTATCACGAAGAGGGAAAAACCGACATACCTTTAAACCTACTTTTAACGAGAAAAACAATAAGAGCTCGTGCTGATAACGTGTTATATATTTGAGGAGCACAACGGTGCACAACGAGAACACGGATATGGAGAAAATATAAGATAATAATAATATATAATAAAATAAAATAAATATAATATATAAATAAATTAAATAAAATAAATTAACAAAATATGAAATAAGAAATTGTTCTAAAATCTCAATTTTCTCCAATTTTCATGGATTTTGGCCAACATCTGTTCCAAAACCCACTAAATACCACTATTTATTTATAGGCAATTTGACAGTAAGAAACTGATTATATAGACATTAATAATGTGTAATATTGAGACACATAGATAACATTTTGGAAAATGGGACATGACATATGATCAATAAACACTAAGCATGAACATCTATTATCATAATATTTATAATACATCAAATATTAAGGAATGAATTTTTAATTTATCCAAAGTTATTTTAAAATAATTGGTGTAAGAAAGCAAATTGAGTTTCATACGTTTTGACTTACGGTTTCTTTTTAGAATACATAATGGAGTTTTTTTTTTCTTCTTTTCAAGAAAATAAATAGGTGTCAAAGTTTTTATAGGAAAAAATATTTTTTCAGTATTTTATTTGATTGAAGAGAAACTACATAAAAAAATATCGAACAGATATATTTTCGTTTAGTTTTGGTTAAATTATAAATTTAATCAATATATTTAAATTTTTGTATTTTTAGGGTGTAATACAGTATTTATAAAATTTTAATTTAAAAAATATTAATTATGTATATAAACTTTAGTTTACGGTTTGATTTAATTTCAATTATAAGCCCTATTACAAAAAAAAAAAAAAAAAACTTTTTTTTAATCAATATAGGGAAGGAAGAATTAAATATGTAACTTCGAAATTGACATTGCATATTTTATGCTAGTTGAGCCATGTTCATTTTGACTCGAAAACACTTTAGGTTGTATTTATAACTAACATCTATTTAATTAATGATATAAAACATTATATAGTAAATTATTCATATCACAGACCCTCATAATTCAACTAACCTAAACTATAAATAATCATTTAAGAGATCAAAGGTTTAAATCTCTCACCCTACATATTTAAATTAAAAAATAATTATATACTATATATATGCACATCTCCACCCTTCAAAAAGTATTATAGTAAATCATTTTAAAAATAATCAAAAAAACACTTTTTACTGCCCACTCAAATTTCATGTCTACACATTTTTATGGCCCTAGTAATAAATTAAACATTATTACTCTTCCATAATGACATAAATTTAAATTTAATTAAGTTAGGTTGACTTAAATATACACTCGTGCCAAAGTGAGTTTAGATCAAAAGTTTAATATCTCTTCTCCATAATTGATATTTAAAAAAAGAAAAAAAACTTAGGTGCAGTCGGACTACATCCATCTCTAATATAGTTCAACCAGCATCCAATGATATTGTGCCACGTAATATATATATTTTTTTTTTATAAAATTTTTGTTCATGAATAAAAGAAAACGAGGGTATGAGAATAACTGCAACCCCATAAAAAAAAAAAGAACTATCATGAAAAGAGACATTAAAAATCCATCATAATTGAATGCCCTAATTAATATCAAAACCCCATATAAGGCTTATCCCTTAGCAATAATAATAAATGTATTGTGCAAAAAAGCATCAATATATGATACCATAAAACTAAGGGCTTTGCAAAAGGATGGTCAAGTCCATTGTACATGAACCTTAATTATGTAATGTAAATTTGGTTGTAACAACTAATAAAGCAATGGTATTGAATTGTGGGTATCGTTGGAAAGAAAAAAGAAAAAGGTGTTTTCAATCTCAATATACTTGAAAAAGGACAACCATCACTTGATTTGTCTATGCTTTAGAGGGTATGAGCTATTGATTCATAATCTCTTTTTGTGATCTTGTTTCTATGACCATATAGTTTTCTTTTAGGAAAAGAAAAAATAAACTATTTTTTGGTACAATGATGAATATATATAATAATATATATATATATATATTATATATATAATAATAATATAAATAATGGTGTTATTATATGTCTCCATTAAGTTATATTTAGATTGACGAAAATATAGTCAATTTCAATTTTTATCTTGTTTTAAAACTATTTTTGTTTTTAAAATTAAGTCTATAGACACTACTTCCACTTCTAAATTTCTTCGTTTGTTAATATACTTTTACCAAAGGTTTAAAAAGTAAAACCTAAATTTGAAAACTAAAAAAATAGCTTTGATCTTTTTTTTTAAAAAAAAATTTGGTTAAGAATTCAACCATTTTACGTAGGAAAGATGTAAATCATGATAAGAAATGGGGAGATTATAAACTTAATTTTATAAAAACAAAAAAACAAAAAACGAAATGATTATCAAATGGAACCCTAGTATTTAAAACGGAAAAACAAATTCTATTGTTTACCCAACAAAAATGACTTAAATTGTCCCATTACAACAAAAAAATCACATATACAAACTCCTAGCTAACGTCAAAATTAGATGTTGATAAAACTTCTATAACGAGAGGTTGGTGATAAATTATTGTATTTAGATGAAGAAATAGGTCTACATATATAGATAGATAGATATTAAGTATATATTATATATATATGTATATGTATATGTATATAGACACACATTACATGAGGTCTATATACTTTAAACCAAATCACTTTTTCAATTTCCTTTGTTTCAAACTAATTATTATGTCTATTTTACCATACTTTTGTAAGTTTAAGTATTTAAATTTACCAAACACTTGTTTTCTCTATCTTACAACTTATTTTTTGAGGAACAGTTGAAAATATAGCAATCACGCCAAAAGTATTAACAAATATAGCACGATGCAAAATAATTTATAAATATAACAAAATTTAGATATAACTCTTAAAATATATCAATTATAGATTATATCGCTAAGAGGAGTCTAGTAATGATAAACAATATTGCTAAGAGGAGTTTATCAACAATAAAGTCTATTACTTATAAATTTTGCTATATTTGTAATTCTTTGAAAATGTTGCTATACACTTGTTTTTTAATATTAAAAGTGTTTTGCAATTACCATTTTTTTAAAAGTATTAAATACTATCAATAAAAATTCTAAATTTAGTCTAAATTGATTTTTTAAATAAAACTTAATGGAAAAAAATTGAAATACTAATAAAGTACATATATTTAGCCTTAAAATTTTAAGAAAAATGATTTTAAATGACAAAACTGTTGAAAATATTTACAAATAGTAAATAAATATCATAGTCTATCTGCGATAGACCACGATAAATTAATATCCATGTCTATCAATACTAATAGTTTATCGACGGTCTATCACAAATAAATAGTGAAATTTTGTTATATTTATAAATATGGTTAATTTTTCTGTATTTGAAAATCGTCCAAATTTTAATGGCAATCCTTTGCTGTTCTCCTTGATTTGTTTTATGAATATTAATATTCTTCGAAAATATATAAGTTAGAATGACAAAAAAAATATTTGTCCCATCAATTTCATTTCGCTAATATACTCATTATATTTGGCTAAGTGAGTACCCAATATGATTGAATATTGAAGAGTTGTCATGACATGATTAGACATTGTACCTATGAAGATAAAATGGTCATTAACTTATGTTTGATGTTTTCATAAATTGAGCGACTAAATAGGTAATTTGGACCTACTATTGTGTATTTTATTTCGAAAAGAGATGTGTATTGAAAAGGGGCAATGACTCCCCACAAATTGTGTCAAATCTTCATCAATGACATAATTGATTCCAATGAGATATTAAGGATATGTATGGGTTGATTTTAAAATAGTTAAATATTATAAAAAAATAAGAAAAATTCTTATAAATAGATGTCCATTGCTTAGTATCCTAAAAGTCATATGTCAATCTTTATGTTGTCCATGTGCCTTGTAGTAGTTATTTATGTTTGGTGTCTATGTAAAAGCACATCCTACTTGCAACTTTGTATATAAATAGTGGCATATGGTGGATCTTAAAATCACACACATTGGTGAGAAATTCACTTCAAATTTTTATTAAATTTTCATATTATTAAATTTTCATAATTTTAGTTATTTTATTTTATTATTATATTATATTATATTATATTTATTTATTTATTATTATAATCATATATTCTCCATATCCGTTGTGCTCCTCAATTTCATAACACGTTATCAGAACAAGCTCTTGTTGCTTTCATCACTGAAGGTAGGTCGGTATTTTTCTCTTTATTATAATTAATAAATTAAATGTTATTTTACATATTTAGTACATATTAAATTTCTAATATAAATATAATATTTTGTGCTAGTGTTGTCATAACAAACCTTACATCCAAACCACTCTCCAGTGAACAAATATTTATGGAGATAAAGCACATGAACCTCCTGAAAGAATCTGAGTCAATGAAGACAGGGCCACATCGTAAGGACAAACAAAGATATTGTTTCTTCCATCGAGACCATGACCATCTGACTAAGGATTACTTGTAACTAAAATATGAGATCAAAGTTCTAATCCACAACAGATATCTAGGGGCATTTGTCAAAAACTCGACTGACTCGAGAGGGAAGAAGACTTCGTTGGTGGACGGACCGAGGCCGAGCCGGGGCAACTTAAAAGACAGTGGATAGAGGCCATCCTAAAAGAAGTAAGGGTAATCCTTGAAGGGCCAACATGGGGAGACTCCAGCAGGAAAGGGAAGGCAATGACATGTGAGACAAGTCAAGATCCAAAGGGTTTTTATATATATTCACTTTAAATAAAGAATTTAGGATCCATCCTAGAATTCTGCAAAGAGGAAGCACAAGCTCTCCACTAACCACACAATGATGCACTAGTTATTACACTAGTAATAGCAAATGTGAAAATTTTTTGAGTTTTGGTTGATGAAGGAAGTTCGACAGATGTGCTAACCCTAAGAGCCTTCAAAAAAATTGGATTAGATAGAAAATAGCTAAAAAGATGCACAACTCTATTAATGGCTTTTGGGGGAGACACAGTACAACCATGGGGAAGCATAAAATTGTCGGTCACGTTTGAAGAAGGTGTTGCCTCCATTGGTGGACTTTCTAGTGCTTGACTACCCATCCGCTTACAATGTGGTACTTGGGAGGCCAACACTGCACAATCTGAAGGCGATCCCCTCAAGATATCATCAAACTTTTAAATTCCCAACTTCCAAGGGAATAAGGGAGATCAATGAGGAGAAAAAGGTCGGGAAAGAATACTACTTTATAGCATTAAAAAAGACAAAGCCAGCCCCAAGTGCCATGGAATTCTAATAAAAAGTTTTATGTTGTTAGGTTGGGTTTGTTTTTCCTTTTTTAAGATAGGAAAACACAATTTTTTTTTTTAACTTTGTCATGTTAATCAAGGTTATTTTAGATTCAATAAATAATATTGCTTTCAAATTCCCCTATTTCAAAATTAGGTTTGCCTAGGTAAATGAAACTTGTGGATCCTTTTAGAGACACTGAGGTCACCCTACTATGAAGGAGGATGAGATCGACTCTATAACTAAAGGAAAATGATGTTAGCAACAAGAAAAGTAATAATAATGCTTATTTGACCGTGCCAAAGTAAAGAGAACCCATTAACCCTTCCAAGGAGGCCAAGGATGACCCTATAAATAAAGGAAAATGAGATTTGAGAAACGTAATAATAATGCTTAAAACAACCAATGCGAGCAAAAAAAGCAAAATTCGAATAAGCTATTCATTAGATAGAAAGTAAACGCGTACACGAAAGAGCCCGAAAAAAAAAAAGAAGAAATCGAAAAAAGAAGGATAAAGTAACATAGCAAAGCCCAAGAAAAACAGTAAGACAGGCTAGACATCTAAAGAAACAAATGCACATATCGTCACCAATGTTAGCATTAAAAGAATGGAAAACATAGGTTGTTGGGATTGGTGTCCTAATTCTGCCAAATTCTCGTAGTTTGTAAACATTGTACACATTGTTATTAATAAAATAAGAGTTATTTTATTTGCATTTACTCATATCTAATAAACTAATATCCATGGTCATTGTATGTAAACTTAAGCATGTATATGAGATATACAAGTGGAACATGCCTTAAGTAATAACCTAAATGGTCTGCAGTATAAGGATAAAGAAGGGATACCTTATCCTTGTGACAATACGTATATGGCTCACTTTGTAGAGGTTTACAAGTGTTGTGAACTACTACAGATGGTCTGATCCTGACCATTCATGGGGAGACATGTGAGTGGGGCTGTCCTATACAAAGAGTTTGTATAAGACCGGACCACGAGATGATTAGTTTCTTTATATAACGTCGTTGATAATTGAGACTTACATCTCACTAAAACGACCATAGGTGACATGACCTCAATCCTGAGTATTATGGAAATTCCTGTCTATGAGGGTGGTCCTTTGATTAGTATGGGTGAAAGTGGCCAGATTGCCAACTCAACAAGCCTACCTTTTTAGGGATTTGTCTGCTCGGGAAGTTGGGAACTCAATTGCACAAGATGGAATTCACTCCTTCCCCGAAGCAGGGGTAAATAGATAGATTACTCTCTTAAGGGTTGATTCCAGGTCTT
This sequence comes from Benincasa hispida, assembly GCF_009727055.1. Lineage (NCBI taxonomy): Eukaryota > Viridiplantae > Streptophyta > Magnoliopsida > Cucurbitales > Cucurbitaceae > Benincasa > Benincasa hispida. The sequence goes on along the minus strand of NC_052356.1, from coordinate 5,818,783 downwards.
GAACATAGTGGCCACACCCTCTCTTTGGAAGAGAGGACCCAGTCATAGTAGGACTATGACTTATTGTTCATTAGAGGAATCAGTGGTACTTAAGGAGTTAAATGTAACTATAGGGGCAAAATGGTAAATTGGCCCAGGTATACTTACAAGTGATCTTTGAAGGGTTATCGCACTATTGATTGGTTGATATTGACATAAAAATATATCTGTAGTGAAAAAAGTGCAGTTGTCGGTTTTTAGTGAAGTGCCCAACAGTTAATGGATGGTGAATCTCGTGACTAAATAGTTTAGTCAGTTATTCATGTATCGTTGGAGCTTCAAGCTACAGTTCCATAACATCCCCTTGGTAGCTCAATGGATTCAAGTTGAGAATCAGATTTTGGGTTTAGTTTGAAGTGTTCAAATTAACAAAAGGAAATTTAATTACATGTGGTATAATTGGTGTGATGTATGAGATACATCAAGTGGAGGAATTAATATAAATATGATTTACATTAAGCACCATAAAATAGAAAAAGAACTATGATTTATATGTTTCATGAGACGAAATATTAAAACTATAGGTTATAAATATAATATGGTAAGTTGGTTATCATATTAATTATATGATAATTAAATATTTTTCTCTAATAAGCAATTGAGTGGGAGGTTATTGGTGGTTTTATGGTAACCGTGAGATAAAAAGAAAAATGGTTTTCCTAAAATTAGGAGTTGCCTCATTCGGAAAAAATTCACGGAGACAAGCAATCAAGTGAAAGAGTTTCACTAAGCGATAGCTAATAGAGACTAAACGATCTCTTATCTTTGACTATACGATAGTCATTCAATTGATCATATCTACACGATTGAGTGGCTAAGTCTTTACGATAGGCTGCCATTTACTAAACGATAGAGCACATCGTCTATACGATAGACTAGTTGCTATCTCCCACTTGCTCGATCGTCTACTTGATCGTTGTCCTCCAGTCTCTTCCTCAAGCCAAGATCATACAGAGCCCATAACTTCTGGATTCTCACAACGAGAATACCAAGGTAACCATTGCGGTGGTTTCTTGACTCTGTTCGTTGGGTTTATGGAGGCTGTGTTCGTTGTTAGCGCTGTTGGTAGTAGTCTGGTCATTGCATTCGAGCGTTACTGTTCTTGGATGCACTGTAGATTAATAGATGGATTCGTGAAGAATGGTTCTTCAAAGGTATGCATCTTCTATCCCTTGTATCATTGTTTAACATGCTGTAATTTCTAGTTAAGTGTAACCTGTTAGTTTTCGTGTTGAGACTGTAATTGTTTTGTGTTCAAATCGAATGAAATTCAGAACGATCCCTACCGTTGCTCATGGAAATCCTCGTTCTTGACTTCATTCAATTGGTATCAGAGTCAGGTTGTTCTGATATTCCAAATACCATTGTTGTTTTAACTTCTTTTACAGTCGTAGTGGGTTTTAAGTTTTCTGCATTACGTTTAAAAGTTAAATGCATTTGTGGACATGTTGATGAATGTTTACGGGAGAATTTCCTCTATTTAAAACTTTCTTTATGATTATAAAGTGTTAATTTTTACAGGCCCCTACATTTTTTTGACATAATTAACAAGCAATCGAGTCTGTAATTCAAAGTGTTTGATGTTTGTTGTGTTGTTCGTGATGAAGTTTCGAAGCATGGAGATGCGGTTCTCATCGAGGAAGAAGACCAAAGGTTGGTCGTATCGTGTAGCCTAAGGTAAACGATTGTTGAGATTTGGCTAAACGATCGTGTAGAAAAGTTCTATGCGATCGTCTAGTATATACTAAACGATCATTTAGCTAAACAATGGGGTAAAGCATTTACTCTATCACGTAGCGTTGGTTACTCGACCGCATGGACGCTAGAGCTAAATGATCGCGTAGTGCATTTGACTCTCATTGTTTAATAAAAGGTGCGCTGCACGATTTCGTGCCTTCATGCTTCATTGGATAGTCAAAGGTACACGATTGTTGCTAAACGGTTGTTTAAGCTCAAGAAGCGTTGCTAAACGATTGAGTAAAGCGTTTACTCTCTCATGTAGGCGATTACAAGGAGGTGGTACACGATCAAGGAGACACGTTTCTTTGCCCGGGCGGTTCAAGAGCCGGTTCGCTTGTTTGAACCAGAGACTCATTTTACTTTGTAATAGTTAGCTTTGTTTTTAAGGATTTAAGGCTAATTATCCCGGTTCATCAACTTTTATTTAATGTACATGAGATGTATGTTGTTTATATGCCATAGTGTATGACACATAGATTTAAAACCCACCTTAGGTTATGCAATTATCCATGCATCATATATTATAAGTGTTATAATATAGTTTCTGGCATGATGAAATTACAAGAGAGCATGCACATACATCATGAAATATAAGAGTTATATTTATGCATGCAGTAAGCATATTCATGCATCATCTTTATATTATAAGAGTTATAGTACAAGGGTGTATGGAAGCATGTATGCTTAGTCCGTTGCTTTGTTATATAAGTGTTATATAAAAGTTGCAATGAATGAACAATGCATGGAGCATGACACGTAGGCTTGTTTATAAAAGTTATGAATGCCTTGTATATGTAGCTTCACATTGTGTATAGTTTTGGTTGTTTCCAGTTATAAGCGTTATAATGGAAATTAGAACTAAAATTGATAAGAAAGAGTTGCATGCGAACTTAGGCGAGCTCATGTTTTAAAAGGGTTTTAAAATTTGATTGAGATAGACTTAAGTTCAAGGTTCTAATGAAATTGGATACCTAAGTTTAATCTTTTTAAATCGGTTTAATATGATTAAATTGATTGGCATAAAAGACTAAATTTGTATTAAATCTATATATAAGGGATCTTTTATCTAAGGCGGGTTCTGTCTAGGTTGGGGTACTTAAGCTGACAGAAACGGAACACGCCTACATGGGAACCTACCTGAAAAGATGAATTAGATAGATTTGCTACAAGCATGCGACAGTTGATGAAAGACTTCATTAAAGAGTTTAATGAATTATGATCAAAAGTTGTTCAACTTTCCAAGGTAAGAGTTACTCTTTGGCAAACCTAAAAAGTCACTTAGTTAAAATTCTTAGCCGTGTTTTTTCTAAGTAAACTAAACCCTAGGTTATAAAATACTCTGTGGGAGGAAGAGATATATACGATATGTCAATGATTCCACTCATGTTTCTCCCTGAATGTTCATGTCGTGAGATTCATGTTTGGCCTCGTGGTGCCTTGGAAGCATTCCCCTTCAAATAGTGTTTGCATGAGTCAATATCAAGGTGGACAGAGAGAGTGTTTATAGTAAGTGGGTGAAGGGTGTGTGTCAACACGTCTTGCGGTCTCCTTCATTGTTCGCACTGTGAGATCTTCTTGCACTCCCTCGTGGCGCCCTGGAAGCTTCCCCCGGATGGGTTTTGTACAATTTGTCAATATCAAGGGGAACTCTAGAAATTGATAGGGTCACTTTAGTTTTTGACCCAATCAGATTTTTCCCATTTGGATTGGATGCTTGGGGTGGAACTCTAGGGCCTAAAATGACGGGTCACACTTATGGGAAATTTTTAAGCAAGTTAATGATTTCTTGACCAAATCAGAGATGGCTTGTTGTTATAAGACCAAGAGTTGTTCTAGTATAACGACTGGTTGAGAATGTCTCAATACAGAGGAGGGATAAATTGACTACCCTTCAGTGACTTTTGTCCTAAACCTTTGAAGCGTCATTGCAAAACTAGATGTTACATGGGGTTCATTTTAGTTTTGCTAAACCAGTATTGGATGTTGTTTTTCAACGAGTATTTGCTAAAATCTAATGTAGGTCAATGTGTTTATTTTTTCAATAACATGAATGATTTTCTGTTAGTTGCCTCTTTTAGTTTGATTGATTATATACATTGGAAAGAGACCGTTAAAATATATTTCGTGGTAAACGATCTCGAGTTTGTCAAGGTTAAGGAATGTCCTCAAGTCCCGTCCCTTGATGCGTCGCGAAATGTTCGTAATGCATATGAGGTGTGGATGAAGGCTAACTTGTTGGCTCAACTTCACATTTCGGCTAGCATACTTGATGCTTTGGCCAAAAGGGTTGAGAACATGGTCATTGCACTAAGATCATGGACTGGTTGCAAGAATTATTTGAATGTCAGTTCTCACTTTTTTAGCATAAAGGGATGGATGACAAAGAAACCAATAGTGTCAGTTCCCAAAATAACCTCCCATTAGAGAAACTAAATGTTGCTGACTCTAATGAAGTTCATCGACGAGAAGTGTTCTCTGAAATGGAACTTGGAGCTTATTTAGATTTTGATACTGATCCCATTACTCTCTAGAAAAGGAAGAAGTCTAAAAATGTGATTTATTGGTCTTGGAGACATATTTGGTAGAGAATGATGATTCCGCCTGAATCCTTGATTTAGGTGCTACTAATCACGTTATTCTTTCTACAAGGATTTAGTTCCTGGCAAACGTTGCAAGAGGGAGAGTTGACTCTTCAAGTCGGTACTGATGAGGTTGTTTCAACTATTGCTATAAGTAGGTTGAAGTTATTTTTAGACAAGAAACATTATCTATTACTGGATAATATAGTTCTTCATATCAAGATGAACTTAATCTCGGTTGCTTGTCTCATTGAACAAGGTTATACCGTCTTCTTTTCTGAGAGTAGAGTGTTTATTTTCAAGAATGGTATGGAGATTGTTTTTGATTCAATGGAAAATAACTTATATGTACTAAGGTTGTTAGCCATAAAAGCCTTGCTTAATACTGAAATGTTCAGTACGACGACAACTGCAAAAAGACCAAAGGTTTCTCCCAAGGAAAATGCCCATCTTTGGCATCCAAAGTTAGGTCACATCAACCTCAATAAGATTGAGGGTTTGGTGAAATGTGGACTTCTAAAGAGTTTAGAAGAAAGCTTCTTTCCGGTATATGAATCATGCCTTGAAGGAAAGATGACCAAACGACCTTTTACTGGAAAAGGTTATAGAGCCAAGGAAACCTTGGAGCTTATACATTCAGACCTTTGTGGTCCGATGAGTGTTAGTGTTGGAGATGGGTATAAATATTTAATATCTTTCACAGATGATTATTCAAGGTACATGTATCTATACCTAATGCAACATAAGTCTGAAGCTCTTGACAAGTTCAAGGAGTATAAGGCTGCAACTGAAAACTTGTTAGGTAAGAAGATAAAAACACTACGATCTGATCGTGGTGGAGAGTATATGGACCTCGAATTCTAGAACTATATGATAGAACATGGAATAGCTCTTGGCCCCAGGTACACCTCAGCAGAATGGTGTATCAAGAAAGGAGAAACAGAAACCCTGTTGAACATGGGATGAGTTATGCTCATCTTCTAGACTTATTTTGGGGATTTGCAGTGGAGATTGTATGTTACATTTTGAACAACATTTCCTCAAAAAGTGTTTCTGAAACACCTTTTCAGTTGTGGAGAGGTCGTGAAGGTAGTTTACGCCACTTCAGGATTTGGGGATGTTCGACCCACGTGCTTGTGGCTAACCTAAAGAACTTGGAACCGTGTTCGAAAGTTTGCCTCTTTGCAGGCTACCCCAGGGAAACGAGGGGTGGATACTTCTATGATCCGAGTGGGAATAAAGTGTTTGTGTCGATAAATTCTATCTTCTTGGAATAAGACCACATCCGGGATCATAAACCATGAAGTAAGCTTGTTTTACATGAGATTTCTAGAGAGACTACTAAGAGTTCAACAAGAGTTGTTGAACAAACCGATAGATTAACAAGAGTTGTTGATGTTGGCACATCTAGTCAACCATCTCAAGAGTTGAGGCCACCTCGTCATAGTGGAAGAGTTATGAACCCACCAGAATGCTACATGGGTTTGACTGAAGCCAAGAACATCATGTCTGATGATGGGGTCAAGGATCCATTGTCTTATAAGTAAGCAATGGAGGATGTTGACAAAGATGAGTGGATTAAAACCATGAACCAAGAAATGGAGTCTATGTACTTCAATAATGTTTGGGAATTTGTGGATCAGCCTGATGGGGTAAAACTTATAGGGTGTAAGTGGATCTACAAGAGAAAACGAGGTGTAGATGGAAAGGTGCAGACCTTTAAGGTTAGACTCGTGGAAAAGGGTTATACCCAGGTCAAAGGAGTGGACTATGAGGAAACTTTCTCACCTGTTATTATGTTGAAGTCTATCAGGATACTCCTGTCCATAGCCACATTTTATGATTATGATATATGGCAAATGGATGTCAAGACTGCCTTTCCAAATGGTAATCTTGAAGAGACCATCTACATGGCTCAACTAGAGGGGTTCATTATTCCAGATCAAGAGCAAAGAGTTTGCAAGCTTAATAGGTCCATTTATGGGCTGAAATAAGCATCTATTGTGCAACATTAGATTTGATAGTGCGATCAAATTGTTTGGTTTTGATCAAAACGTTGATGAGCTTGTGTTTACAAGAAAATTATCAACAACTCAGTAGCTTGTACTATATATGGATGATATCCTACTCATTGGGAATGATGTAGGCTTTCTAACTGACATTAAGAAGTGGCTAGTCGTCCAAATTCCAAATGAAAGATTTGGGAGAGGCAAGGTTTGTTCTAAGGATCCAGATCATTCGGGATCGTAAGAACTAGAGGTTGGCCTTGTCTCAGTCATCGTACATTAATCAAATGTTGATCAGGTATAGGATGCAGAATTCCAAGAGGGGTTTGTTACCCTTCAGGCATGTAATTGTTTTGTCTAAGGATCAATGTCCTAAGACACCTCAAGAGGTTGAGGAGATGAGATAGATTCCCTATGATTCGGCTATTGGAAGCTTAATGTATGCAATGTTATGTACTAGACCTGACATTTGCTATGCAGTAGGGATTGCAAGTAGATATCAGTCCAATCGAGGATTAGATCACTGGATGGCGATCAAAATGATTCTCAAGTATGTTCGGAGAACGAGAAACTACATGTTTGCATATGGAGATCATGATTTGATCCTTACAAGAAACACAGACTCTGACCTTCAAACTGATAAAGATTCTAAAAAATCGATATCAAGGTCAGTGTTACGTGTGAATGGAAGGGCTTGAGTTTGGGGAAGCATCAAGCAAGGATGCAACGCGGACTCCACTATGGAAGCTGAATATGTAGTCGTTTGTGAAGCCACTAAAGAGGTTGTTTGGCTTAGGATGTTCCTTATCGATTTGGAAGTTGTTCCAAATAGGTCTTGGTCGATCACTCTCTATTGTGATAATAGCGGGGCTGTGGTAAATTCAAAGGAACCACAGAGTCATCGTAGAGGCAAGCATATTGAGTGAAAATATCATTTGATCAGGGAGATTGTGCATCGCGGTGATTTGATAGTCACGAAGATCGCGTCGGAGCACAACGTTGCTGATCTATTTACAAAGGCTCTCACGGCTAAAGTGTTCGAGGGTCATCTAGAGAGTCTAGGTCTATGGACATGCGGCATCTTGTCTAGGGCAAGTGAGAGATGATACTGGGGTATAGAGTATGCCCTAGTTTATTGTATACTGTACTTGTTTTTCATGTATTGTACATTAGTCACTCGAGGCATTAGAACAAGTGGGAGATTGTTGGGATTGGTGTCCCAATTCTCCCGCAGTCTCGTAGTTTGTAAACATTAAACACATTGTTATTGCACTTATATACAATAAAATAAGATTCATGATTATTGTATGTAAACTTAAGCATGTATATGAGATATACAAGTGGATCATACCTTAAGTAATAACCTCAATGGTCTGTAGTATAAAGATTAAGGAGGGATACCTTATCCTGGTGACACTACGGATACAACCCGCTTTGTAGAGGTTTATAAATGTTGTGAACTACTACAGATGGTCCGATCCTAACCATTCATGTGAAGACATGCGAGCAGAGGTGTCCTATACAAAGAGTTTGTATAAGATCGGACCACGAGATGATTAGTCTCTTTATATAACGCAGTTGATAATTGAGACTTACATCTCATTAAAATGACGATAGGTGACATGATCTCAATCCTGAGTGTTTTGGGAACTCTTGCCTATGAGGGCGGTCCTTTGATTAGTATGGGTAAGAGTGGCCAGATTGCCAACTCAATAAGCTTACCTTTTTGGGGATTTGTCTGATTGGGGAGGTGGGAACTTAGTTACACAAGATGAAATTCACTCCTTCCCCGAAGCTGGGGTAAGTAGATAGATTTCTCCCTTAAAACCTGATTCCGGGTCTTAAAGATAGTGGCCACACACTCTCTTTGAAATAGAGGACTCAGTCATAGTAGGACTATGACTTATTGTTCATTAGAGGAATCAGTGGTACTTAAGGAGTTAGATGTAACTATAGGGGCAAAATAGTAAATTGGCCCAACTATGCTTACAAGCGATCTGTGAAGGGTTACGGCACCATTGATGGGTTGATATGGACACATAAATATATCTGTAGTAGAAGAGTGCAGCTGTCGATCTTTAGTAGAGTGATCAGTAGTTAACTGATGGTGGATCTCATGACTAAAGAGTTTAGTCAGTTATTCACGTACGGTTAGAGCTTCAAGCTACATGTCCGTAAGGTCCCCTTTGTAGCTCAATGTATTCAAGTTGAGAATCAATTTTTGGGGTTAGTTTGAAGTGTTCAAATTAACAAGAGGAAATTCAATTATATGTGATATAAATGTTGTGATGTATGAGATACATCAAGTGGAGGAATTAATATAAATATGATTTACATTAAGTACCATAAAATAGAAAAAGAACTATGGTTTATATGTTTCATGAGATGAAATATTAAAACTATAGGTTATAGATAGGTTATCATATTAATTATATGATAATTAAATCTTTTTCTCTAATAACCAATTGAGTGAGAGGTTATTGGTGGTTTTATGATAACCGTGAGATAAAAAGAAAAATTGTTTTCCAAATTTAGGAGTTGCCTCATTTGGAAAAAACTCACAAAGGCAAGCTATCAAGTGAAAGAGTTTCACTAAGCGATAGCTGACAAAGACTAAATGATCGCTTACCTTTGACTATATGACAGTAATTCAGCTGATCGTAGCTACACGATCGAGTGGCTAAGTCTATACGATAGGTTGTCGTTTACTAAACGATCGAGCACATCGTCTATACGATAGACCAATTGCTATCTTCCACTTACTCGATCATCTCTCGATCATTGTCCTCTAGTCTCTTCCTCAAGCCAAGATCATACAGAGCCTATAACTCTTGGATTCTCACACCGAGAATACCAATGTAACCATTGTGGTGGTGTACTGACTCTGTTTGTTGGGCTTGTGGAGGTTGTGTTCGTTGTTCGTGATGTTGGTAGCATTTTGGTCGTTGCATTCGAGCGTTGCTGTTCTTGGACGCATTGTAGATTGATCGAGGAATTTGTGAAGAATGGTTCTTCAAAGGTATGTATCCTCTATCCCTTGTATCATCATTTAGCATGCTGTAATTTCTAGTTAAGTGTAACCTGTTAGTTTCTATGTTGAGACTGTAATTGTTTTGTGTTCAATTCGAATGGAATTTGGAACAATCCCTTTCGCTGCTCATGGAAATCCTCGTGCTTGATTTCTTTCACAGGTGTCATTTTGCAAAGTCTCAAAATTCTGAGTCAAATAGTCAAAATTCATATTAGGATAATGGAGCAAAATTCTGTCCTTGCTAAACTCCACAACAACTTCCAAATAGAAGTTTTTCATTTTGATGTATGCTCCAGTCTCAGTAAATCTTTGCTCAGGAAAAGCGGTGTCAGAAAGTAAAGATTCTGCTTTCTCAAGTTTGGATTGAAGAATCGTGACGTCAGCCTTAAAATATAGAAGCTCCGATTTGAGTGTCAGAGAGGAAACGATTGAGGCGAGCAATATTAGATTATTCTTAGGCCAATTCCTCCGATGGAACCCGAGATTCCATCAAGTAATTAATACAATTAGCCATGCTCATTGTTGATAATAAAAGAAAAGTCTTGAGAAAAAGAAGGCAAGAAGAGCCAATCAAAGTTAACAAGCTACACAACTGAGCCCGTGTGATGAGTGCTGAGGTCGAACAAAGAACCACCAAACAAGAGTAGAAAAAGAAAATGCAAAACACCATAGAATCACATCGGGAAAATCATTTTATGTCTTCGTGATAGCCTCGGCTAGGTCGTCATATCTAAATTGGGGAAAAGGATGCATAGGCTCATCGGAGGAACACTATTGGAGCTGTCTCTTATACACATCTAGATGTGTATAAGAGACAGGAATACTGTCCAGCATGGTCATCATCAGTAAGATCAATTTAAAGGATGCACGAACATTGCAACGAAAGTGGATCGTATCCCAATTTTTATTTCTACAGAAACATGAATTTTAGAATATGAAAACGATACATCTGCATTTAAATTACTACATGCTATTAATAAGAAATAAGAGGAATTAAAGGGATTTATGAAACTTATCCTTGAAGACTATATCTTCTTGAATTCCTCGCCGATCATGAACTCTTCGTACTCTCCTTGGATTACGAACTCCCAAAAAGACAACACTACCAAAACCTAATTGGCCAGACACCACCACACGATTACCTCGGTATTCTCTATAGGGTGAGAATTCACAAGAGGGGTGGGCTTCTTGATAATTTTGGCAGAGGGAGAGGGAGAATTTGAGAGAGATAGGTTTTTACACAAGAGACCACTAGAAGCACCTCTTTAAAAATCTTTTGCGTGAAATTGAGGAAGAAGATAATCTGGAATAACCTCCCATTCACACGACTTAGAATAGGTGAATAAAGAGGATGAAATTTATTTTCATAACTCTCTTCCTTTATTAATTCAGAAAATAAATTAAAAATCAATTTTTAATTTAAATAATATATATAATATCTAACTTACTATATATATAACAAACATTATACTATATGTTATATCAAATATAACATGTAACCTATAGTTTATATTATATCATATATAATATAACCTATAGTTTGATATTCTCTCATTTAACCTATAGTATTTGCTATGAATCAAATTCACATTAAATTTAACCTTTAGTATTTATAAGGCAAGAGAGGGGTTTGGTCATAGTTGGACTATGACTTATTGTTCATTAGAGGAATCAGTAGTACTCAAGGAGTTAGATGTAACTATAGGGGCAAAATGGTAATTTTGACCCAGCTGTACATACGAGCAATTTGCGAAGGGTCATTGCGCCGTTGACTGATTATATCCAACGGACACAGAATTATATCTATAGTGCAAAGAGTATAGCTGACGGTGTTTAGTAGAGTGATTAGCAATGAATGGATGTTGAATAATTTCATTAAAGGAGTTCAATTAATTATTCAAGTACCATTGGAGCTTCAATCTAAAAGTCCATAAGGTCCCCTTTGTAGCTCAAAAAGGATTATTGAGAATTAATTTTAGATTAATTTGAATCGTTAAAATTAATAGAGGGAATTAATTATATGTGATATAATTAATATAATGTATTTGATATATTATAATATAAAGTTTATTTTGAGAGGAATTAGGTATTTGAATATTATTTAAATACTAATTATATGGATGAGATTCATATAAATAAATTTAGTATAAATATGATTTATATTAAATGTCATGCATTATTGAGAGAAACAAACTATAGTTTATATTGTATTTTGGTACAATATAAAAACTATAGGCCGTGTTATATTTGATGTAACATATAGCTTAATATATATTATATGATAAGGTAGTTATCATATAAATATATATATTAAACAATTTATAAAAATAATTTGTTAAATTATTTTATTAAATTATTTTGATTTTTATATTAATTTTTTGAAATTAATATGGAAGGGAGTTGTAACTCCCTCCCCATTCTTTTATCTCTCAGTAAAACATGCATGTGGGAGTTTTTTTTAACACATCTTCATCTTGTATGGGAAGAAGTTTTATCAGTGTGTTGTGTGATTTTTTTTGGATCTACCAAATTCTCTCAAGAAACCTCATCTCCTCGTAAATCTCTCTCCCACTTTCCAAAACTCAGAGTCCACAACTCTTAAGAATTATCTTTCCCACAGAGAATACAAAGGAAACGTTTGTGGTGGTGTCCTTATTGACGACCTTTTGGTGTGTGTTTAACGTGACCGATAAAGAAGAAATTCGTGAATGTTTTGGCTTCAAAGGTAAGCCTGATCCTAACCCTTCCTCATATTTTATTTTGCATGTTGTAATTTTATGTTTGATGTATAAATTTGTTGTTCTGTAATTTTGCAGTTCTATGAAAAACGAAATTGGGATTGATCCCGCTTCTGCTGTGGACTTTGGGTTCCTTCAATTGGTATCAAAGCTAGGTTTCTTGGCCCAATTTTTTTCCAGAATTGCTTTTACAGAATCGGCGAGTTTGCATTATGTATTGTTCATATAGATGAATGGTTTTGAATGGTTTGCAATTTTTGGATATTTTGGGATTGATCTGTTAGATATACAGCTTTATTTCTACTAATTTGATTTGTAAGGGCCCGTTGTTTTGGGCATTAATTGTTATAGAGTCTGTAAGCTCATAATCTTGTGTCATTTGTGATGTTTTTGGCATTTTTCTAGAGAATCGAGGCCCAAATCAGAGAAGAATCGAAGGATTTCGCATTTGTACAGTAGCGATTGTGCCCTAGCGTTACAACATTGTGAAAGGTGAAAAGGAAAATTTTTTTGTAGCATTGCAATGCTAGGTAGTGTTCCGCACGGTTCGGTTCGTGGTTCAGCTGCTTCACGTCCGGTTCTCTTGGTTCGAATGGTTCGTGGGCGGTTCGGGTGTTGAGCGGTCTGATTCGAGCAGTTCAAGGCTCGGTTCACTTGTTTTGAACTAGTTTGACAATTATTTTGTAATAGTTAGTTTTTCCATTAATTAAATTAATATAAAGATTATATTAATTTAATTAATTGCTTAGGAGTCTAATCCTGGTCCAATAATATTTTTTAAGTTAACATTTAATGTATGGTTTAATTTTATATTTATATGTCATAATGTATGTCATATAATAAAATCCTGCCATAGTTTATGCATTATTCATGCATCATTTATATTATAAATTTATAATATATAGTTGCATGTTTTAAATTTTATAGCATGCTCATGCATCATATAATATAAGTGCTATAATATATGCTTGCATGCATTAAAAACATAGTCATGCATCATTTATATTATAAGGGTTATAATATATAGTTTGGATGTATGGATGTATATATGTTATTAATTATTTCATTACTTTAGTATATATAAGTGTTATGTATGTTAAGTAATGAAATGGGAATTGCATGAAGCAAGACACTACTTTAGATAATTTTATAAATGTTATAATTTTATTAAGTATGTCATTCGATGCCATTTACTTTATAATTGTTATAATTAAATGAAATTAGAAATTAAAATCAATAATTCAGAGTTGCATGCAAACGTAGGTTACAATCATTTTTTAAAATGGTTTTAAAATATGACTTACATAGACCTAAGATCACAATATTTCTAATGAGATTAAAAATTACTTTAGTCTTTTAATCAATTTAGTAGGATTAAATTGGTTTTAATTAATTAAATTTGTAGCAAACTTATCTATAAGGGACCTTTTGTTTAAGACTAATTCTATGTAGGCTTGGGTATTTAAATAGACGGAAACGGAACACACCTGGAAAGGTGAATTAGATAAATTTGCTACAAGCATGCAATTATTGATTAGAGTTTATTAAATTGTTTAATGAGCATTAATCAAAGTTGTTTAACTATCCAAAGTAAGTGTTAGTTTTGGAAAAATTAAACAAACACTTAGTAAAAATAAGTAGTCGTATTTTTCTAAGTTAAATTAACCCTAGGTAAAACACTCAGTGGGAGGACCGTAATGGGAGGACCGTGAAGTATATGATACTTCATTTTTCTTCAGGTTTCTCCATCAAAGTTCACACCGTAAGATCTATACTCGGCCTCGACCTTTTCTTGTATTCCCTTATGGGTGGTGTCTATATAGGTCAATACCAAGGTGAATAGAGAGAGTGTTTATAGTAAGTGGGAGCGGAATGTGTATCAACACATCCCACGGTTTCTCTCATTAGTTTGTAGTAAACTTTCATGCTCGGCCTTGAGGCACCTTTGCTTGTGTCCCCCTATTGATGACATTTGCATGACATTTTACTCAAACTCCAAAAATGGATAGGATTGCTTTAGTTTTTACCCCAATCAATTTTCCTTATGGTTGGTCATTAGAGCGAAACTCTAAAATCTAAAATGAGGGGTTACACTTACAAGAAAATGTTAAGCTAGTTTACAATTTCTGAACCTAACAATGGTGACTAATATGTACAGTAACAAGGAGTTGTTCTATATATTGGTTGAGATGGTCTCATTTTAGTGAAGGAGTATCTGATCACCCTACGGTGGCTTTTACCCTGCCTCACTGAAACATCATTGTAAAATTGATGTCCCATAGGTACATTAAATTATTTTCTTAAATTTGATTGGTTTTTCCAAATGGGTAATGCTCGAATACTAATACAAATAAATTTTATGTTTCAACAAATTCCAAATGGGTAATGCTCGAATACTACTACACTGCATGAAAAAACACTTTCAACACAATATTAATCATCAATGACCTAAGATTTGTCCTTACGGAGGATTGTCCGCCTGTGCCAACTCAAAATGGCATTCGAAACATTCGGGAGGCATATGAGCATTGGGTACGGGCAAATAAAAAGGCCCGAGTGTATATCTTGGCAAGCCTTTCTGAAGTCTTGGCCAAAAAGCATGAGCCCATGATCACTGATCGTGAGATCATGGAGTCCCTGCAGGGAATGTTCGGACAACCATCCGCTCATCTAAGTCATGACGATCTGAAATACATCTTCAATGTCCGTATGCAAGAAGGTGTATTTGTTCAAGAACATGTTCTCAACATGATGGTCCACTTTAACGTGGCGGAGATGAGTGAGTTTGTCATCAATAAGGCCAGTCAGGTTTGCTTCATCGTGGAAACTTTACTTGAAAGTTTCCTCCAGTTCCGTAGCAATGCTATTGTGAACAGGATTGACTACAACCTGACCACCTTGCTCAACGAGCTATAGACTTTTTAATCCTTGATGAAATCCAAGGAATAGAAAGGTAAGGCAAATGTTGCATCGTTCTCTAAGAAGTTCTACAGAGGTTCGTCCTCTAGAACTAAGCCTGTGCCTTCTTCTTTTAGCACAAAAAAGTGGAAGAAGAAGAAAGGTGGAAAGAAGAAAGCTAACCCATCAACTGCTTCTCATAAGGTCAAGAAGGCCAAGGCTACAAAGGGAATCTATTTCCATTGCAACCAAGAGGGACACTGGAAGAGGAATATTCCCAAATACTTGGTAGAAAAGAAGAAGGCCAAGCAAGGTAAATGTGATTTACTAGTTTTGGTGACTTGTTTAGTGGAGAATGATGATTAAGCCTTGATAATAGATTCAGGCACCACTAACCATGTCTGTTCTTTATTTCAGGGAATTAGTTCCTAGCGGTGACTAGAGGCGGGGGAGATGATGATACGTGTTGGAACTGGACACGTCGTCTCAGCTTCGATAGTGGAAGGACTCTAGCTTTCTTTACATAATAATTATATTTTATTGGAAATTTTATATGTTGTTCCTGAATTAAAGAGAAACTTAATTTCTGTAAAGTGTTTACTTGAACAAAATTATACTTTATTGTTTAATGTAAATAAAGTGTTTATTTACAGAAATGTATCAATATTTGTTCTACTAAGCTAGAAGATAATTTATATGTACTAAGACCGTTAGCAACTAAAACTCTTCTAAATACTGAATTGTTTAAAACTGTGGTAGCTCAGAATAAAAGACTTAAAATTTCTCCTAAGGAAACTGCCTATCTTTGACACCTAAGATTAGGACACATAAATCTCAATAAGATTGCGAGACTGGTCAAGAATGGACTTCTAAGCGAGTTAGAAGAAAATTCTTCACCTGTATATGTGTCATGCCTTGAGGGCAAAATGAGTAAAATATCTTTTACTGGAAAAGGTCACACAGCCAAAGAACCCTTAGAACTTGTACATTCAGACCTCTATGGTCTGATGGATGTTAAGGCAAAATGAGTGTTTGAATATTTCATCACTTTCACTGATGATTATTCTAAGTATGCGTATGCTTATTTAATGCAACATAAGTCTGAAGCCCTTGAAAAAATCAAGGAGTACAAGGCTGAGGTTGAAAAAACACTAAATAAAACGATTAAAACATTTTGATCTGATCGAGGTGGTAAGTATTTGGATACAAAATTCCATGACTATTTGATAGACATGGAATTGAATCCCAAGTCTCAACACCTGGTATACCTCAGCAGAATGGTGTTTCAAAAAGGAGAAATCAAATCCTGTTATAAAGGTAGTTTACGTCATTTAAGGATGTAGGTTTTCCCAGCACATGTTCATTCATTGCTACTTTTTATATAACACTTACACAAAACAACAATGAAATAAGCAAAACATACTTCCATACAGCCTTATAATATAACGCTTATAATATAAAAATGATGCATGAATATGCTCACTACATGCACCAAATATAACTCTTATATTTTCATGATGCATGCGCATGCTTTCATGTAATTTCTTCATGCTATATTATAACTCTTATAATACATGATGCATGAATAATTGCACAACCTAAGGTGGGTTTTAAAACTATATGTCAAACACTTTGCCATATAAATACCATACACCACATGAATTAAAAAAACAAATGTTGATGAACCAGGTGAAATTACCTCAAAATCATAAAAAAAAAAATCTAGCTATTACAAAACAAAGGAGTCTCTGGTTCAAACAAGCGAACTGTGTCTTCAACCATCCAGGTGAAGCAACGCGTCTCCACTGATCGTGTACCAAACTCCCCGCAGTCTTCTACACGAAAGACTAAACGCTTTGCTCAATCCTTTACCTACGCTCCCAAAGCTAAACGATGTTTAGCAACGATCGTGTACCTTTTACTATGCGATGAAGCATGAGGTACGTGATCGTCTAGCGCGCCACTCACAACGCAAGCCTTATATGATCATCTAAATGATAAGGATGCAGTGAAGCACGATCGTCTAAACGATCAATGAGCGAGCGCCTTCGTATCGTATACCTCGTGATCGTGTAGGTAGTAACTATGCGATGAGGCACGCTAACTACAAGATCGTTTATTTAAATACCAATGAACGTTTATCTGAGGCTACACGACATGACCAAATCTTGGTCTTCTTCTTCATTGAGAACTGCCTCTCCATGCTTCAAAACTTCATCATGAAGGACTTGACTAACTCAAACACTTTGAATTATAGACTCGATAGCACGTTAATTATGCCCAAAAACACAGGGGCCCTTACAAAATAACACTTTGTAATTTAAAGAAAGCTTAAAACAAAGGCAATTAAACCCATAAACATCTATCAACGCCATCGACATATGCATTTAACAATTATGCACAAATGCAGAAAACTCACCATGACTGTAAAAGAAGTTAAAAAAAAAAGTGAAATTTGGAATATCAGAGCAACCTGGCTCTGATACCAATTGAAGGAAATCGAACATGAGGATTTCCATGAATAGCGGAAGGATCTTTCCAATCTTTAATCGTATATGAACATACACAGTTATAGTGCCAAAAATAGAAACATTAGGCTATACGCAAAATAGAAAATTACAAGATGCTTCTCTAAACGATCAAGGGAAAGAATTGGCATACCTTTGAAGACTCATCTTCAACACCCTTAATCACAAACGCTCGAACAACCAACAACACTGCAACACTCAAACGCTCGTACCCCATGAACTCTACACGCATGATCACAATGAACTCGATCACCACGATCTCCAAGTCAGCGAAACACCCGAACACCACGAACGGCCTCCTCCACAGAACCTCGACTATTTTTCGAGTTGGATTATGACACCACCAAAAAAGGTTACCTTGATATTCTCGGATGTGAAAATTCAGAGTGTGGGCTTTGTGTGGACTTAGCTAAAGGCAGAATCGGAGGAAGAACAATCATGAAATGATTGAGCAAGTGGGAGATGTAGCAGCCTATCGTATAGGATGATGGCCCAATTGTTTTCAAAAAGTTTGTGCGATCGTCTAGCAAAAGTTATGCGATCATTTAGCTCATCCACCCAGCTGAGAGTCTATCATATAGAAACTCTCCACGATTGTTAGTCTCTCAAAACTGTCCGTTTAATAAATCTAATTTACTTGACAACCTTTTCGTGAGAACTTTTCGAGATTGGAAATCACAAAATTAACATTTTGAAAATCTTACTAAAATTAGGAAAATATTTTTCCTTTTATCTCACGGTTACCAGAAATCACAATAACCTCCCAACTCAATTAGTATTTAGAGAAAAAAGAGGTAATTATCCAAAAATTAACATTATATATAAATATAAATAATAACCAACTTACCATACTATATTATAACCTAATAATTTAATATTTCATCTCACAAACATATAGCTCTTTTTCTATTTTAATGGTCCTTAATGTAAATATTCCTTTACATTAACCCTCCACAAGATGTATCTCATACATCATACCGAATCATATCATATATAGTTGAATTACCTTTTGTCAATTTGAACATTTCAAATCAACACTAAGAACTGATCCTCAACTTGAATCCATTGAGTTACCAAGGGACCTTATAACCTGTACTCGAAGATCCAACGGTACGTGAATAACTTATTAAACTCTTTAGTCACGGGTCCACCATTCGTTAACTGCCAGGCACTCCACTAAAGACCGACAGCTGAACTCTCCTTACTACAAATATATTATGTGTTTTTCTTAACCAATCAACAATGCGATAACCCTTCACAGATCGCTTGTAAGTACAACTCGGGTAATAACCGTTATGCCCCGTAGTTACACCTAACTCCTTAAGTACCAGCGATCCCTCTAATGAACATAAGTCATAGTCCTACTATGACTGAGTCCTCTTATCCAAAGAGACGATGTGGCCACTATGTTCAAGCCTTGGAATCAGTCCTTAAGGGAGTAATCTATCTACTTACACCTGCTTCGAGGAAGGAATGAATTCCATCTCGTGTAACTGAGTTCCCAGCTCCCAAATCAGATAAGTGCCCAAAAAGGTAGGCATGTTGAGTTGGCAATTTGGCCACTCTCACCCATACTAATTAAAGGACCACCCTCAAAGGCAGGAGTTCCCAAAACACTTAGGATTGAGGTCGTGTCACCTATGGTTGTTTAAGTGAGATATAAGTCTCCAATACCAATGGCGTCATATACAAAGACGAATCATCTCGTGGTCTGGTCTTATATAAACTTTTTGTATAGGACACCCTTGCTCGCATGTCTCCACATGAATGGACATGATCTACCTCCTGTAGTAGTTTACAACACTTGCAAACCTACAAAGTGGGTCGTATCTGTAGTGTCACCAGGATCAGGTATCCCACATTAATTCTTATAATACAGAACTATTTATGTTATCACTTAAGGTATCATCTATTGGAATTAGTGTCCTAATTCTCCTGGAGTCTCGTTGTTTGTAATGATACACATTGTTTGATGAATAAAATAAATGTTATCTTATGTGAACTTATGCATGTATATGTTATATACAAGTGAATCATGACTTAAGTGATAATCTAAATAGGTCTGTAGTATAAGGATTAAGGTGGGATACCTGATCCTGGTGTCACTACGGATACGGCCTGCTTTGTAGAGGTTTGCAAGTTTTGTAAACTATTACAGATGGTAGATCCTAACCATTCACATGGAGACGTATGAGCGGGGGGTGTCCTATACAAAGAGTTTGTATATAATATTGTTGATACTATAGACTTACAACTCACCTAAATGACCATAGGTGACACGATCTCAATCCTGAGTGTTTTGGGAACTCCTGCCTTTGAGGGCGATCCTTTGATTAGTATAGGTGAGAGTGGCTAGATTGCCAACTCAACATGTCTACCTTTTTGGGGACTTGCCTGATTTGGGAGCTGAGAACTTAATCCACAAGATGGAATTCACTCCTTTCCCGAAGCAGGGATAAGTTGAGAGATTGCTCCCTTAAGGGCTGATTCTAAGGCTTGAACATAGTGGCCACAACTTCTCTTTGAAGAGAGAACTTAGTCATAGTAGGACTATGACTTATGTTCATTAGAGGGATCAGTGGTACTTAAGGAGTTAGATGGGCATAAAGGTTATTGGCCGAGCTGTACTTACGAGCGATCTGTGAAGGATCAGTTCTTGGTGTTGATTTGAAATGTTCAAATTGACAAGAGGTAATTCGATTATATAAGATATGATCGGTATGATGTATGAGATACATCTATTGGAGGGTTAATATAAATGAGATTTACATCAAGTACCATGGAATAGAAAAAGAACTATGATTTATATGTTTCATGAGATGAAATATTAAAACTATAGGTTTCAGCCATCTCCCACTTGCTCAATCGTTTACACGATTGTTGTTTCCTCTTTCTTCTACCTCAAACCAAGTCCACACAGAGCCTACCCTCTGAATTCTCACACCTAGAATACGAAGCTAGCCTTCTTGGTGGTGTCATACTCAACTCGATGCCGTCGAGGTTCTGTGGAGGCCGTTCGTGCTGTCGTGGTGTTCATGACCGAGGCAATCACTGAGTTCGAGTGCGAGGTGTTCGTGCTGTGTATCGTGTTGTTTAAACGTTCAAGATTGCTATGTTCGAGTGTTCGTGATCAAGGAGCATGGAGACGAGTCTACAAATGTTCGTAGCATTTCTCCTTGTTCATTTGTATTTTCATGCTGTAATTTCTATATTGATTTCATAACCGTATGTTTCTGTTCATGATTGTAATTGTCATGTTCATACATGATTGTAGCACATGGAAATCCTCGTGATCCATTTCCTTCAATTGGTATCAGAGCCAGGTTCTTCTGATATTCCAAATTAAAACTCTGTTTTGAACTTCATTTTACAGTCGCGGTGGGTTTTTGCATTTGTGTTTAATCGTAAAGTGCATTTATGGATGGAGTTGATGAATGTTTCGGGTTTAATTGCCTTTTGTTAAAGCTTTCTTTAATTACAAAGTGTTAATTTGTAAGGGCCCCTGTGTTTTTGGGCGTAATTAACTTGCAATCGAGTCTAAAATTCAAAGAGTTTGAGTTAGTCGAGTCGTTTGTGATGAAGTTTCAAAGCATGGAGATGCAATTCTCAACGAAGAAAAAGACCAAGCATTAGTCATATTGTGTAGCCTAAGGTAAACGATCGTTGGGATTTAACCAAGCAATCGTTTAGATTTTTCTAAACGATCATGAAGTATTTACTAAACGATCGCTTAGCTAATGCTAAGCAATAGGGTGAATCGTTTACTCTATCGCGTAGCGTTGGTTGCTCGATCGTGTACACACTGGAGGTAGACAATCGTAGTAGGAGCATGTGATGCTCATCGTTTAGTAAAAGGTGCACACTAGACGATCGTGTAGTTAGCAAGCCTCATCGCTTAGTTACTACCTACACGATCACGCATATATGATACGGAGGCGCTAGCGAAGCGATCTCTTAGGTGATCATGCTTTGAAACATCGAAGTCGTTTAGAAGGTCGCGAAAGGCGGGCGTTGTGTGGATCGCGCTAAGCGATCATTGAAAAATAAAACTGTATTGTTTTTAGTTTATTTTATAGATCCTTCTGCAAAAGCAAGAGCAGCAAGTCCAAGTAAATAAAATACAAAAAAATAGGTAATTTTTTTAGGATTAAAGATTCGAGGAAAAATATAAATTCTCGTTCAATTTTTGGAAACTTAGAAAGTTCTTCTGTTAAGCTATGATCAGTGAACCTACAAAAACCTTCAAATTGTATCTGATTAAACCCAGGTATTGTAGACATTCTCTCATTTCCACCCCCAAGCATTTTATTTATTTCGTACCTCAAGCTTCATCGCTTAGTAAAAGATACACGATCATGTAGTATTTGCTAACCGATCGCTTAGCTCTGGGAGTGTTGGTAAGCGATAGAGCAAAGCATTTTTTTATCGTGTAGACGATCGTGGGGAAAAGGGATGCTCCCAGGGCACCATGAGGCCCAAGCATGAATCTCACGGTGCGAACATTCAGGGAGAAAACTTGAGTGGAATCATAGACATATCAGGTACATCCTCTTCCTCCCACTGAGTATTTTATAACCTAGGGTTTAGCATACTTAGAAAAAACACGGCTAAGAATTTTAACTAAGTGACTTTTAGGTTCGCCCAAGAGTAACTTTTACCTTGGATAGTTAAACAACTTTTTATCATTCATCCATTAAACTCTTTAACAGAGTCTTTGACCAAATCTTCGTATGTTTGTTGAAAATCTATCTAATTCACCTTTCTAGGTAGGTTCCCAAGTAGGGTGTACGTTTCCGTCAACTTAGAACCCCAACCTAGCCAGAACCGCCTTAGAAAAAAGTCCCTTATAGATAGATTTAAAACAAATTTAATCTTTTATTACCAACCATCTAATCCTATTAAACCGTTTTTAAAAGATTAATCTAGGTTACTAAACACTTTAGAATCACTTGAACTTAGGTCTATCTCAATCCAATTTTAAAACCCTTTTGAAAAACTTGAGTTTACCCTAAGTCCGCATGCAACTCTTCCTTATTGATTTTAGGTGAATTTCCTTTATAACACATATAAATGGAAATCACACCACAATGCTAAGCTAACACATGCAAGGCATTCATAACGATTATAAATAGCC
>NC_052356.1:5697841-5795524 GCF_009727055.1 Benincasa hispida | reverse complement strand
TGGATGGTGTTTGCATGAGTCAATATCAAGGTGGACGGAGAGAGTGTTTATAGTAAGTGGGTGAAGGGTGTGTGTCAACACGTCCTATGGTCTCCATCATTGGTTCATACTGTGAGATCATTTTGTACTCCCTCGTTGCGCCCTAGGAGCGTCCCCTTTCCGATGAGTTTTATGCAGTTGGTCAAGATCAAGGTGAACTCCAGAAATGGATAGGGTCGCTTTTAGGTTTTTTTCCAAATCGGATTTTTTCCCTTTGGATTGGCTTTTTGGGGCGGAACTCTAGGGCCTAAAATGGTAGGTCACACTTACGGGAGATTGTTAAGTAAGTTAATGATCTCTTGGCCAAATCAATGATGGCTAGTCATTATAGAAGCAAGAGTTGTTCTGATATTAATGACTAATTGAGAACTTCTCAATTCAGAGGAGGGATAACTGACCTCTCTTCGGTGGCTTTTGTCCTAAACTTTTGAAGCGTCATTGCGAAACTAGATGTCACATGGAGTTCATATCAGATTTTCTAAAACCTTATAGGATGTTGTTTTGTTTTACAATGGGCTTAAAACCTAACGTAGGTCTCTTTTTAGCAACTCATTAGTATTTTCGTTTAAAGCTTTTAATATGACCGA
Source organism: Benincasa hispida (assembly GCF_009727055.1). Classification (NCBI taxonomy): domain Eukaryota; kingdom Viridiplantae; phylum Streptophyta; class Magnoliopsida; order Cucurbitales; family Cucurbitaceae; genus Benincasa; species Benincasa hispida. The sequence goes on along the minus strand of NC_052356.1, from coordinate 5,794,898 downwards.
CTACTTACAGTGGAAAGAATTGTGTGAAACGTATTTCATGGCAAACGACCTCGGTCCCACTACTCTCCAAAAGAGGAAACAAGACAGTAAATCTGATTTATTAGTCTTGGAGATGTGTCTACAAGAGAATGATGATTTTGCATGGATCCTAGATTCAGATGCTACCAATCATGTTAGTTCCTCTTACCAAGGATTCAGTTCTTGGCAAACGTTACCAAAGGGAGAGATGACTCTTTGAACAAGGCTATACCGTCTCCTTAATTTCAATTTCTTGTCTCATTGAACAAGGCTATACCGTCTCCTTTTCTGAGAATAAAGTGTTTATTTTCAAGAATGGAATGGAGATTGGTTTTTGGTTCAATGGAAAGTAACTTATATGTGGTAAGGTCGTTAGTCATAAAAGCCTTGTTTAACACTGAAATGTTAAGTACGGCAACCACAGCTAAAATATCAAAGGTTTCTCCTAAGGAAGATTCCCATCTTTGCCATCTAAGGTTAGGTCACATCAACCTCAATAGGATTGAGAAGTTGGTGAAAAGTGGACTTCTAAAGAGTTTAGAAAAAATTCCTTGCCGGTATATGAATCATGCCTCGAAGGCAATATGACCAAACGACCTTTTATTGGAAAAGGTTACAGAGGAAAGAAAGCCTTGGAGCTTGTACATTCAGACCTCTGTGGTCCGATGAATGTTAGAGCTTGAGGTGGGTATGAATATTTCATCTCTTTTGTAGATGATTATTCAAGGTTCGGGTATCTCTACCTAATGCAACATAAGTTTGAAGCCTTTGACAAGTTCAAGGAATATAGGGCTGACGTTGAAAACTTGTTAGGTAAGAAGATAAAAACATTACGATCTGATCGTGGTGGAGAGTATATGGACCTCCAATTCCATAACTATATGATAGAACATAAGATTGCATCCCCACTTTCGGTCCCTGGTACACTGCAGCAGAATGGTGTATCAGAAAGAAGAAATGAAACCTTGTTGGACATGGTTTGGTCTATGATGAGTTATGCTCATCTTCCAAACTCATTTTGAGATTTTGTAGTGGAGACTGCATGTTATATCCTGAACAACATTCCCTCGAAAAGTTTTTCTAAAGCACCTTTTGAGCTATGGAGAGGTTATAAAGGTATTTTATGTCACTTCGAATTTGCCACAGCCTCCCAGTTATCACAATGCAGTGTGATAGTCGCTCTTTCTGTGATGATACTTGAGGATCGGGACCACCGTCCAGTGATCAAATCCTAGATTGGACTGATACCGACTGATAATCTTTATTGCATAGAAAATGTCGGGTCTGGTACACAACATTGCATACATCAAGCTTCCTACAGCAGAAGCATAGGGAATCCGTCTCATCACCTCAACCTCATGAGGTGTCTTATGACATTGATTCTTAGACTGAACGATTCCATGCCTGAAGGGTAACAAACTCTTCTTGGAATCCTGCATCCTATACCTGATCAACATTTGATCAATGTATGATGCCTGAGATAGGGCTAGCCATTTTTTCTTGTGATCCCGAATAATCTAGATCCCTAGAACGTATTGTGCCTCGCCTAAATCTTTCATTTAGAACTGGGCATCTAGTCAATTCTTAATGTCAGTCAGATACCCTACATCATTTCCAATGAGTAGGATATCATCCACATACAGTACCAGGAAAGCTATTGAGATGTTGATGATCTTCTTGTAAGCATAAGGCTCATCAACGTTCTTATCAAAGCCAAATGACTTGATAGCAGTGTCAAATCTGATGGTCCAAGATCTAGATGCTTGTTTTAGCCGATAAATAAACCTATGAAGCTTGCAAACTCTCTACTCTTGACCTGGAATTACGAACCCCTCTGGTTGAGTTATATAGATGGTATCCTCAAGATTACCATTAAGAAAGGCAGTCTTGACATCCATTTGCCATATTTCATAATCATAAAATGTGGCTATGAACAGGAGAATCCTGATAGACTTCAGCATGACAACAAGTGAGAAACTTTCCTCATAGTCAACTCCCTCGACCTGGGTATAACCCTTTGCCACGAGTCTAGCCTTAAAGGTTTGCACCTTTCCATCTACACCTCTCTTTCGCCCTATAGGTCTTACCCCATCAGGTGGATCAACAAGCTCCCAGACGTTATTGAAGTACATAGACTCCATTTCCTGGTTCATGGCTATAACCCATTCATCTTTGTCAACATCCTCCATTGCTTTCTTAAAAGACAATGGATCCTCGACCCCATCTTTCGTAATGATGTTTTGGGCTTTAGTAAAACCCACGTAGTGATCCAGTGGGTTTATAACCCTTCCACTATGTCGAGGCAATCTCAACTCTTGAGCTAGTTGACTAGACGTTTCAACCTCAACAACTCTTGTTGAACCCTCAGTAGTCTCAGTCTCACTTGAGATCTCGCATAAAACGAGCTTACTCCATAGCTTATGATCCCTCATGTGGTCTTCTTCAAAGAAGATAGCATTTGTAGAGATAAACACTTTGTTCTCACTCAGATCATAGAAGTATCCAATCGTTTCGTTGGGGTAGCTTACAAAAAGGCAAACCTTCGAACGCAGTTCCAACTTCTTTGGGTTAGTTGCTAGCACATGTGCTGGATAACCCCAAATCTTAAAGTGGTGTAAACTACCTTTACAACCTCTCCATAACTCAAAAGGTGTTTCAGAAACACTTTTCGAGGGAACGTTGTTCAGGATATAACATGCAGTCTGCACTGCATAACCCCAAAACGAGTCGAGAAGATGAGCATAAGTCATCATAGACCGAACCACATCCAACAAGGTTCTGTTTCTCCTTTCTGATACACCATTCTGCTGAGGTGTTCCAAGGGCCGAGGGTTGGGACGCAATCCCATATTCTATCATATAGTTCTGGAATTGAAGGTCCATATACTCTCCACCACGATCAGATTGTAGTGTTTTTATCTTCTTACCTAACAAGTTTTCAACTTCAGCCTTATACTCCTTGAACTTGTCAAGGGTTTTAAACTTACATTGAATTCAGTTAAGATACCCAAACCTTGAATAATCATCTATGAAAGAGATGAAATATTCATACCCACCCCTAGCTCTAACATTCATCAGAACACAGAGGTCTGAATGTACAAGCTTCAAGGCTTCCTTGGCTCTATAACCTTTTCCAGTAAAAGGTCGTTTGGTCATCTTGCCTTCGAGGCATGATTCACATATTGGCAAGGAGTTTTCTTCTAAACTCTTTAGAAATCCATTTTGCACCGACTTCTTAATCCTATTGAGGTTTATATGACCTAACCTAAGATGCCAAATATGGGTGTTTTCCTTAGGAGAAACCTTTGGTCTTTTAGCTATTGTTGTCATACTGAACATTTCAGTGTTAAACAAGGTTTTTATGACTAAAAACCTTAGTACATATAAGTTATTCTCCATTGAACCATAACAAATCTTCATTCCATTCTTGAAAATAAACACTTTATTCTCAGAAAAGGAGACGGTATAGCCTTGTTCAATGAGATAAGATACCAAGATTAAGTTCATCTTGATATGAGAAACTACAAAAGCATTATCCAGTAACAGATAACGTTTCTTGTCTACAAATAATTTCAGCTTGCCTACAGCAACAACTGAAATAACCTCATCAGTACCGACTCGAAGAGTCATCTCTTCTTATGGCAACGTTTGCTAGGAACTAAATCTTTGGTAAGAGAAACAGACATGAATGGTAGCACCTGAATCAAGAATCCAGATGGAATCATCATTCTCTACCAAACACATCTCTGATGATGGGAAATTAGAAGTCAAATTATTCAACAACTAAAATCCCTTGGACGCAATATGTGATGCATATTCCTAAGATATGCGTTGATAGTCACGTGTCGATGGTCATGCGTTTTAATGATTATGCGTTAACAAATGTATGCAATGACCATGCATTCTGTCACAAGTTTTCTTACGTTCACGCCAAGTATAACGCGAACACAAGTTTCTCAAGTGATCCGAGGTCGAACACAGGGACTTGTAGCAAAATGAATGCAGTGATGTGCATGTGCCGGTTAAATAAAAGAATGTTGGAGGGGTTGCTAAGTTAATCCTACTACTACTCCTATCTAATAGACAACAACTCTTGACATGAAACAAATGAATGGAAAAGATAGATAAAATGTGGAGTTGTTTTCATTGCAACCCTTAAGAGTGACCGCAAGGGCAACCTTAGTCAACGCAAGCCATGCAATCATTCTACACACACGTGAACCTAACTCTAGGATGTATGCAGTGTATCTNTCATTCTACACACACGTGAACCTAACTCTAGGATGTATGCAGTGTATCTGCAATATTGCCGAAAAGCCTATGCCTGCCCAGACCTCCATAACCCGCTCATTAGCTCTCGCCGCATGAACATGGTTACCGCATAACACCTTATCCTACTTCCTGGACGCATGCAATATCCTATCTGTAGGGTGCATACGCTGTGTGATAGTAACGGAGCTTATCTCTAAGTTCCCCATTCTTGCCTATGTGTTCCAATCCGCTCTCTCGAATCTTAGATTTGGGTTTTAGACTACTCTCTCAAGTATGCCTAAATGATGAGTGATGCGCTCATAAGACAAGGTAACCGCATGAACTTGGCTGACCTAAGATTATTCCTATCTCTAGTAACAATGCATACATTAATTTGACCAACCACTTACCCTCTCGGGCAGTTAGTTGTTGCTGACTTTACTCATAGACAAGCATTGCGTTAGCCTATAGATAGGCGTTGCCGCAGCTTCACACTAAGCAAAAAAGGTTACTCACACCCTCATACAAAGCACACCTCTCGGTGGGTTGCTACATGCTTCATATCCTTAATCCACATGACTAAGTATGCAATACCCAAGCAACCTCACTAAGTGTTGCAATGAAAGTAAAGATGCTAAGCAAAGAAGATGGAGATGGAGTCGAAGGAGATAGAGAAATGCATTGAAACCAAATTGTATTAATTCCTTAATCACAAAATGTCATACAATACAATGTAAGAAAAGAAAGAAAAATGAAATGACCAGTTGGAAGCAAAGACTTGCTTCCAACGGATGTGCGTCAAGGCTGCCGGTGTTGCCATGGATGGGCGGTGGAGCTGACTCTCTCAAGATCTAGCTCTGGTCGAAGGCTCTGGTCGTCACTCGGAATGGATTAAGAAGGTGAAGAATTCTCAAGCGTCTTCTCACGCATTTTGTCTGTATCGTAGGCAAAACCCTGGGTTGCAGAGATTATCCCCAGACCAAGTTGAATTTTTGCTCATCGGCTTCTATTTATAGAGCTTTGACCACCGATGGCATTAATGGACTGCTCTGAGTCTGACATTCGGTGCTAGTCTTTTTCTGAACGTCTGCAGCTAACGGCATGGTAGGTGAAATGCCAACATAAGCTTTTGATTTTCTCAAGGTAGATGCGTTGATGCGTTCATTCCACCAATCTTGCATTAATCCCATTAGTATGCGTTATCGCGTAGCCGTAATCATTCAATGACTGCATTTGCTTAATAACGCAACTCTACACGATGACTGCAATCGCTTGACGAGTGCAACTCCCATGCGATGGATGCATACGGCTGATTACCGCAACATCCATGCGTTGATCGACGCATTCGCCTTTGTGATGGAGAGTTTATCCGCATGCGATCGTCTATGCAGTGGTCTGATTTCCGCGTTTGCGTCCACTTCCTATATTAGCTACAAAAATAGAACATCGAACGCATAATAATGCATAATAACGGGTTAGCCGAGATTCATCATGCTGATCGATGTAAGATCACTTTCTCGTGAATTCCTAGACGAATTGCCGCATATTCTACTTAACAACCTTCATAATTCTAACAAAAAGGCCTAATCAGTCTCCAAGACCAATAAATCATATTTACTGTCTTGTCTCCTCTTGTGGAGAGTAGTGGGATCAAGGTTGTTTGCCACGAAATTCATTTCACATGATTCTTTCCACTGTAAGTAATCAGTCATTTTAAAAGCTTTAAACGAAAATACTAACGAGTTGCTGAAAAAGAAAAACACATTGACCTACGTTAGGTTTTAAGCAAATACCCGTTGTAAAATAAAAGAACATCCAATAAGGTTTTAGCAAAACTAACATGAACCCCGTGTGACATCTAGTTTTCAATGATGCTTCAAAGTTTATGACAAAAGCCGCCGAAGGGAGGTCAGTTATCCCTCTTCTGAATTGAGAAGTTCTCAACCAGTCATTAATACCATAACGACTAGCCATCATTGATTTGGCCAAGAGATCATTAACTTGCTTAACAATCTCCTATAACTGTGACTTGCCATTTTAAGCCCTAGAGGTCTGCTCCAAAAAGCCAATCCGAAGGGAAAAAATTTGATTAGGGAAAAACCTAAAGCGACCTTATCCATATCTGGAGTTCACCTTGATCTTGACCAACTACACAAAACCCATCCAAAGGGTGATGCTTAAAGGCGACACGAGGGAGTACTAAATGATCTCACGGTGTGAACCAATGACAAAGACCATAGAACGTGTTGACACACACCCTTCACTCACTTACTATAAACACTCTCTCCGTTCATCTTGATATTGACACATGCAAACACCATCTGAAGAAGAATGCTCCTAGGGCACCATGAGGCCAAGCATGAATCTCACGGTATGAACATACAAGGAGAAACGTGAGTCAAATCATAGACATATCAGATCGCCTCTTCCTCCCACTGAGTATTTTATAACCTAGCTTTTAGCTTACTTAGAAAAAACACGGCTAAGGATTTTAACTAAGTGACTTTTAGGTTTACCCAAGAGTAACCTTTACCTTGGATAGTTAAACAACTTTTGATCATCATCCATTAAACTCTTTAATGGAGTCTTTGACCAACTTGTCATATGCTTGTTGAAAATCTATCTAATTTACCTTTCCAGGTAAGTTTCCAGGTAGGGGTGTGATAACAGGCAGAAATGCACGTTATTACAGTACAAAGTTATAAAACAATGTAGGATTGTGAGGGTAAAAATATACAATATTGCGTCCAAAAGCATTAATTTAACAACATTGCGATCACATGCGTCCATCGCATTAAAATAGCTAACTTATGTTTTTTATGTAGGAAAATGTGTTGACGCTAGGCGGAAATGCGATCCAAAGAAATTAACGTCCGAGCGCATTAAGAGATTACGACCGCAAGGCTATGCAATCGTTTGCGCTCGCGAAAATCTGCTCAAGAAGATTTCCGCATAGAGCCGGTGTATCAAGGTGGGCGTATCTGGGTGAAAGCTTAATAAATCACGATGGGGCAGAAAGCTGATGACGGTTGATTCCGAATTAAGTCGACAAGTCGTTAATGACCTACTGTAGCAAGTACACTCAACTTTTCGGTGACAAATATTCGGCGCATCAGATAGAAAATTATTGCCATCCCATTAGTGCAATCATAAGAAAGAAAAAGCTCTTTACCCAGAAGCTCTATAAATACCGGAGGCCATCTTCGTTGAAGGAGTTCGCTCAGTTTACAGAATTTACCATATAGATAGAAGTAGCCTTGTTCATAGTTTTTCTTTTACTTAGAAGGTGGAAGCGAGTGAAGGGAGATCACACCGAGAGATCGTCCCAGTGAACTCGGAAGAGTGTCGAGAGTGTCGAAATCAGAGAGAGGGCCAACTCTTGCGGAAGCAAGAACATCTTTTGGGCAGAATAGAGATAACAATGTAAAAGCCTTGGGAAGCAAGATATTGCTGTCAGGCTCTCTATCCTTATTTTCCATTGTCATTTTGTACTCTGAACTTATTTATAAAAATGGAAATTGCATCTTTATATCTGTCCACTCACTGTACATTATGCATGAGTAGCTAAATCTGTCGAATGGGTTGAGAAGCACTTAGCTAGCATAACCTGAGATCTTCATTCTATGCAATCATCTTGATTATGTATGCGTCATTCGTCTAGTAGAGATACTCGGGAGGGTAGTCTAAGGATAGAATCTAGGCTTGGAAAAGTCAGATTAGAATCTAGGCTTGGGAGAGTTAGATTAGAACCACATAATCAGGAGATAGAATCTTAGGAATAAGCTCTATTTGCTATTAATGCATCGTATGCAACCTAGAGATAGGTTATGATTGTATGCGGTCACCTTGTCCTTGTGTGCATCTTGCATCATTGCATAGGCAAGAAGTAGAGGCTTAGGAATAAGCTCTATAGACATTATCGCGTTCATCGTATGCGTCCTAAAATTAGGAGCCATCTCATTTGCATTGGAAAATGATTTACTATCGCATGAGTGTAGCATGATCGCATAGCTTGAACGCATTCTCGGGAAACGCTAGCTGAAGACCTTCTCAACCCATTCCTCCATATACTCAGTGCATCTGTTGCATAATTACTCTTTTCTCAAATCCGCCGCATACTTTTCATACCCGACATAACAAACCAACCAACATCTTGATTTATTTGTTACTGCTATGTGATCTAAAATTACCATCGCATACTGTTTTCCTTAGTCCCTGTGTTTGATCCTGGGCTTACCAGGAAACTCAGTAGGATTTATACTTGGGTCTTACTGAGAAAACTTGCATGCTCAACTCATATTCCACCATTGCATTCCACTCCAATATTTCATCGCATAAAATAACGCATCTAGGTGTTACGTTTTCGTTAACTTAAGAACCCCAGCCTAGCCAGAACCCGCCTTAGACAAAAGGTCCCTTATAGATAGGTTTACAACAAATTTAATCTTTTATTTCAACCAATTTAATCCTATTAAACCGATTTTAAAAGATTAATGTAGGTTACTAAACTCTCTAGAACCACTTGAACTTAGGTCTATCTCAATCCAATTTTAAAACCCTTTTAAAAAAAATGAGTTCACCCTAAGTCTGCATGCAACTCTTAATTATTGATTTTAGGTCTAATTTCCTTTATAACACTTATAAAAAAAAACAACCACCACAATACGAAGCTAACACATGCAAGGCATTCATAACGCTCATAAACAGCCTAAGTTTCATGCTCAATGCATTGTCCATTCATTACTATTTCTTTTATATAATACTTATACAAAACAGCAATGAAACAAGCAAAACATGCTTCCATTCACCCTTAGACTATAACATTTATAAGAAAAGGATGATGCATGATAATGCTCACTTTATGCAAAATATAACTCTTATATTTCATGATGCATGTGCATGCTTTCAAGTAATTTCTTCATGCTCGATTATAACAATTATAATATATGATGCATGAATAATTGCACAACCTAAGGTGGGTTTTGAACTATATGTCAAATACTTTGGCATATAAGCACCATACATCACACGTATAATAAACCAATGTTGATGTTGGGTGAAATTGCCTTACAAACACAAAAATAAAGCTAACTATTACAAAGACAAGGAATCTCCAGTTCAAATAGGCGAACTGGGTCTTGAACCTGTCTCTTATACACATCTAGATGTGTATAAGAGACAGCCGCTCGGGCAAAGCATCGCGTATCCAACCATCGTGTACTAAGCACCTCGCAATCGTCTACACAATAAAACAAACACTTTGTTCTATCATTTACCAGCGCTTCCAAAGCCTGTCTCTTATACACATCTAGATGTGTATCATCGCCATCGTCTACACAATAAAACAAATGCTTTGTTCTATCGCCTACCAACGCTCCAGAGCTAAACAACCGCGACACAATCGTGTACCTTTTACTAAGCGATGAACCCTGAGGTAAACGATCACTTAGCGCACTCCACACAACGCTCGCCTTTCGCGATCGTCTAAACGACTACGATGCTGCGAAGCACCATCACCTAAGCAATCTCTTGGCTAGCGCATCTGTATCGAATACACGCAATCGTGTAGGTAGTAACTAAGCGATGGTGCTTGCAAACTACACGATCGTCTAGCTTGCGCCTTTTACTAAACGATGAGCATCACATGCTCCCACTATGATCGTGTACCTCCAGCGCATACGCGATCGGGTAACCAATGCTACGCGATAGAGTAAATGATTTACCCCATTACTTAGCATTAGCTAAACGATCGTTTAGAAAATACTAGACGATTGTCTAGAAAAATTTGAATGATCACTTAGTTAAATCCCAATGAACGTTTACCTAATGCTACACGATACGACCAACGCTTGGTCTTATTCTTCGTTGAGAACTGCATCTCCATGCTTCGAAACTTCATCACGAATGACTCGACTAACTCAAACTCTTTGAATTACAGACTCGATTGCAAAGTTAATTACGTCCAAAAACACAGGGGACCTTACAAATTAACATGTTGTAATAATAGAAAGCTTTAACTAAAAGCAATTAAACCCAAAACATTCATCAACTTAACCATAAATGCAGAAAACGATTAACCACAAATGCAGAAACCCACAGCGACTGTCAAATGAAGTTCAAAATAGAGTTGTAATTTGGAATATAAGAACAACCTAGCTCTGATACCAATTAAAGGAAATCGAATCTGAGATTTCCATGAGCAGCAAAAAATAGATCATTCCAAATTACAATCATCTTTGAACATTACAATGACAGTCGTAAAACAAAACAAACAGTTATGCAATTGTTACAGAAATTACAGCATGAACAACCAAATAAACAAGAAGAATGCTACGAACGTTTTTCGATTCGTCTCCATGCTCCTTGCTCACGAACGCTCGAACACAGCAATCTCGAATGCTCGAACAACACGACCGCAAACCACACGAACACTTCGCGCTCGTCCTCAGCGATTGCCTCCGTCATGAACTCTCCAGCAACACAAACGACCTCCACAGAACATCGACGATGTCAAGTTGAGTATGACACCACCAAGAAGGTTACCTTGGTATTCTCGGTGTGAGAATCCAAAGGGTGGGCTCTATGTGAACTTGAAATGAGGCAGACAAAGGAGGAATGAACAATCGTATACATGATTGGGCAAGTGCGAGAAGACAGAAACCTATTGCATAGGTCGATGCCCAATCGTTTAGCTAAAGCTATGCGATCGTCTAGCAAAAGCTAAGAGATCGTTTAGCTCATTGTTTAGCTTAGTGTCTGTCACCTACAAAAGACTACACGATCGTTTACTTCGCCCAAGCTGTCACTTAGTAAATCGGTATTTACTTGACAAGCTTCCATTCCATGAGTTTTTTTTTTACGAGAGAGATCTCAAAACAATTTTCGCCAAAACTTTTCAATAATTACTAAAATTAGGAAAAAAAAATTTCCTTTTCTTTCACGATTACCATGAACCACCAATAACCTCCCACTTAATTGGTTATTAGAGAAAAAGATTTAATTATCCAATAATTAATATTATTATAAATATAAATGATGACCAACTTACCATACTATATTTATAACCTATAGTTTTAATATTTCATTTCATGAAACATATAAATCATAGTTCTTTTTCTATTCCATGGTACTTAATGTAAAATTAATTTACATTAATCCTCCATTAGATATATCTCATACATCATACTGATTATATCATATATAATCAAAATACCTCTTGTCAATTTGAACATTTCAAATCAACACCAAGAATTGATCCTCAACTGAATCCATTGAGCTACCAAGGGAACCTTATGGACCTGTAGCTCGAACCTCCAACGGTATGTGAATAACTGACTAAACTCTTCAGTCATAGGATCCACCATTTGTTAATAGATGGGCACTCTACTAAAGACCGACAACTGAACTGTCCTTACCACAAATATATTATGTGTCCATCTTAACCAATCAGAAGTACGACAACCGTTCACAAATCGCTCATAAGTACAGCTCGGCTGATAATCGTTATGCCTCTATAGTTACATCTAACTCCTTAAGTACCACTGATTCTTCTAGTGAACATAAGTCATAGTCCTACTATGGCTGAGTCTTCTCTTCCAAAGAGAAGTTGTGGCCACTATGTTCAAGTCCCAGAATCAGCCCTTAAGGGAGCAATCTTTCTACTTACCCCTGCTTCGGGAAAGAAGTGAATTTCATCTTTTGGATTGAGTTCCCAGCTCCCAGATCAAACAAGTCCCCAAAAAGGTAGGCATGTTGAGTTGGCAATCTGGCCACTCTCACCCATACTAATCAAAGGACCGCCCTCAAATGCAGGAGTTCCCAAAACACTTAGGATTGAGGTTGTGTCATCTATGGTCGTTTAGGTGAGATGTATGTCTCTAGTACTAATAACGTTATATACAGAGTCTAATCATCTCGTGGTCCAGGTGTTATATAAACTCTTTGTATAGGACACCGTCGCTTGCACGTTTCCAAAAGAATGGTTAGGATCTACCATCTGTAGTAGTTTACAACACTTGCAAACCTCTACAAAGCGTGTCGTATCTGTAGTGTCACCAAGATCAGGTATCCCACCTTAATCCTTATACTATAGACCTATTTAGGTTATCACTTAAGACATGATCTACTTGTATATCACATATACATGCTTAAGTACACATAAGATAACGAAGGAGCTTTGTTTATTGGATACGAGTAAAGGCCAGAATTAAATAACACTTATTTATTCATCAAACAATGTGTATATTTACAAAAAAAAAGACCCCGGGAGAATTAGGACACCAATCCAAACACTATCAACTAACCTAAAGAAGTTGGAATCGAGTTCGAAAGATTTCCTTTTTGTAGGCTACCCCAAGGAAACGAAAGGTGGATACTTCTATGATCCGAGTGTGAACAAAGTGTTTGTTTCTACAAATGATATCTTCTTGGAAGAAGACCACATGAGGGATCATAAGCCATGGAGTAAGCTTGTTTTGCGTGAGATCTCGAGTGAGACTGAGACTACTGAGGGTTCAACCAGAGTTGTTGAGGTCGGAATGTCTAGTCAATCAACTCAAGAGTTGAGATTGCCTCGATGGAGTGGGAGGGTTATGAACCCACCGAATCGCTACATGGGTTTAATTGAAGCCCAAAACATCATTACAAATGATGGGGTCAAGGATCCGTTGTTTTTTAAGAAAGCAATGGAGGATGTTGACAAAGAGGAATGGGTTAAGACCATGAACCAGGAAATGGAGTCTATGTACGTCAATAACATCTAGGAGCTTGTTGATCCACCTGATGGGGGTAAGACCTATAGGGTCAAGTGGATGTTTAAGAGAAAGAGAGGTGTAGATGGAAAGGTGCAGACCTTTAGGGCTAGACTCGTGGCAAAGAGTTATACCTAGGTTGAGGGAGTTGACTATGAGGAAACTTTCTCACATGTTATCATGCTCAAGTCTATCCGAATTCTTCTGTCCATAGCCAAATTTTATTATTATGAAATATGGCAAATGGATGTCAAGACTGCCTTTTTTAATGGTAATCTTGAGGAGACCATCTATATGACTCAACCAGAGGGGTTCGTAGTTCCAGATCTAGAGCAAAGAGTTTGCAAGCTTAATAGGTCCATTTATGGGCTGAAACAAGCATCTAGACTTGGAACATCAGATTTGACACTACAATCAAGTCGTTTGGCTTTGATCAAAATGTTAATGAGCTTTGTGTATACAAGAAGATCATCAACAGCTCAATAGCTTTCCTGGTACTGTATGCGGATGATATCCTACTCATTGAGAATTATGTAGGATATCTGACTGACATTAAGAATTGGCTAGCTGCCCAGTTCCAAATGAAAAATTTGGATGAGGCACAGTATGTTCTAGGGATCCAGATCATTCGGGATCGTAAGAAAAAACGGTTAGCCCTGCCTCAAGCATCGTACATTGACAAGATATTGCTCAAGTACTCAATGCAGGACTCCAAGAGGGGCCTACTACCGTTCAGACATGGAGTCACTTTGTCTATGGACATGTGTCCTAAGATACCTCAAGAGGTTGAAGAAATGAGACGGGTCCTATATGCATCTGCCGTTGGCAGTTTGATGTACGCGATGCTCTGTACTAGATCAGACATCTGCTAAGCTGTGGGCATAGTCAGTAGATATCAATCTAACCCAGGCCAAGGTCACTGGACAGTAGTGAAGAATATACTCAAGTATCTTCGGATAACGAGGAACTTGATGCCCGTGTATGGATCTAGGGATTTGATCCTTACTGGATACACGGATTCTGACTTTTAGACTGATAGAGACTCTTGCAAGTCCACATCTGGGTCAGCCTTTACTCTTAATAGAGGAGCTGTAGTGTGGCGAAGCACTAAGTAGGGTGCATCACCGACTCCACTATGGATGTGGAGTACGTAGCGGCTTGCAAAGATGCTAAGGAGGCCGTTTGGCTCAAGAAGTTGTTGATAGAACTGGAAGTTGTTCCAGATATGTCTAGGCCCATTACCCTCTATTGTGACAATAGTGAGGCTGTGGCGAACTCCAAGGAGCCTAGGAGTCACAGGCACGACAAACACATAGAGCAGAAGTATCACCTGATCTGCGAGATAGTGCATCAAGGGGACGTGATTGTCACGAAGATCGCTTCGGAGCACAATGTTGCTAACCCGTTTATGAAGGCTCTCACGGCTAAAGTGTTTGAGGGTCACCTTCAGAGCATTGGTCTACAGGACCGCCCGTGGTTAGTTTTCTTGTACTAGGCTTTGGGTTAATCGATAATGTTGGGATTGGTGTCCTAATTCTCCCGGAGTCTCGTTGTTTTGTAAAGATATACATTGTTTGATGAATAAAATAAATGTTATTTCATTCTGGCATTTACTCATATCCAATAAACAAAGCTCCTATGTTATCTTATGTGAACTTAAGCATGTATATGTGATATACAAGTGGATTATGACTTAAGTGATAACCTAAATAGGTCTGTAGTATAAGGATTAAGGTGGAATACCTGATCCTGGTGACACTATGGATACGACCCTCTTTGTAGAGGTTTCCAAGTGTTGTAAACTACTACAGATGGTAGATCCTGACCATTCATGTGGAGACATGCGAGTGGGAGTGTCCTATACAAAGAGTTTGTATAAGATCGGGCCACGAGATGACTAGACTCTATATATAAAGCTATTGATACTAGAGACTTAAATCTCACCTAAATGACCATAGGTGACACGACCTCAATCCTGAGTGTTTTGGGAACTCCTGCCTTTGAGGGCGATCCTTTGATTAATATGGGTGAAAGTGGCTAGATTGCCAACTTATCATGCCTACCTTTTTGGGGACTTGTATGATTTGGGAGCTAGGAACTCAATCCACAAGATGGAATTCACTTCTTTCCCGAAGAAAGGATAAGTAGAGGGATTCCTCCCTTAAGGGCTGATTCTAGGGCTTGAACATAGTGGCCACAACTTCTCTTTAGAATAGAGTACACAGTCATAGTAGGACTATGACTTATGTTCATAGAGGGATCAGTGGTACTTAAGGAGTTAGATGTAACTACAGGGGCATAACAGTTATTGGCCCAGCTGTACTTACGATCGATCTGTGAAGGCTTGTCGCACTGTTGATTGGTTAAGATGGACACATAATATATCTGTAGTAAGGAAAGTTCAGTTGTCGGTCTTTAATGGAGTGTCTGGAAGTTAACGGATGGTGGATCCCGTGACTACAGAATTTAGTCAGTTATTCACGTATTGTTGGAGCTTCAAGCTATAGGTCCATAAGGTCTCCTTGGTAGCTCAATGGATCAATTCTTAGTTTTGATTTGAAATGTTCAAATTGACAAGAGGTAATTCGATTATATATGATATGATCTGTATGATATATGAGATACATCTAGTAGATGGTTAATGTAAATGAGATTTACATTAAGTACCATGGAATAGAAAAAGAACTACGGTTTATATGTTTCATGAGATGAAATATTAAAACTATAGGTTACAAATATATTATGGTAAGTTGGTTATCATTTATATTTATAATAATATTAATTATTGGATAATTAAATCTTTTTCTCAAATAACCAATTGAGTGGGAGGTTATTGGTGGTTCATGGTAACCGTCAGATAAAAGGAAAATTGTTTTCCTAATTTTACTAATGTTGAAAAAAAAATTGATTTTGAGATTTCTCTCTCGAAAAAAGAATCTCATGAAAGTTGTCAAGTAAATACTATTTACTAAGTGATAGCTTGACTAAGGTAAATGATTGTGTAGTGTTTTGTAAGCAATGGACACAGAACTAAGCGATGAACTAAATGATTGCTCAGCTTTTTCTAGATGATCGCTTAACTTTTGCCAAACGATTGGGCATCGACCTATACGATAGATTTCAACCATCTCCCACTTGCTCAATTGTTTACACGATTGTTGTTTCCTTCTTCTTCTGCCTCAAACCAAGTCCACACAAAGCCCACCCTTTGGATTCTCACATCGAGAATACCAACGTAGCCTTCTTGGTTGTGTCATACTTAACTCGACGCCATCGAAGTTCTGTGGAGGCCGTTTTTGCTGTTGGGGTGTTCCTGACCGAGGAAATCGCTGAGTTTGAATTCGAGGTGTTCATGCTGTGTAGCGGTCATGTTGTTCGAGCATTCAAGATTGCTGTATTTAAGCGTTCGTGATCAAGGAGCATGGAGACGAGTCTACAAATGTTCGTAGCATTTCTCCTTGTTCATTTGTATTTTCCTGCTGTAATTTCTATATTGATTGCATAACCATATGTTTCTATTCACGACTGTAATTGTAATGTTCATACATGATTGTAATTTGGAATAGTCTTTCTGCTGCTCATGGAAATCCTCGTGATCGATTTCCTTCATGATCCACTTGTATATCTCATATACATGTTTAAGTTTACATACGATAACTATGGAGCTTTGTTTATTAGATATGAGTAAATATCAGAATGAAATAACTTTTATTTATTCATAACAATGTGTATATTACAAACTACGAGGCTCTGGAGAATTAGGACACCAAGCTCTGGAGAATTAGGACACCAATCCCAACAACTATGAGGAGACTTTCTCATCTGTTGCCATGTTGAAGTCTATCCTGATTCTCTTGTCCATTGCCTCACATTATGACTATGAGATTTGGAAAATGGACGTCAAGAACATTTTTCTGAATAACAATCTTGAGGAAACCATTTATATGGAGCAGCCTAAGGGACTCATAACTCAAGGTCAAAAGGAAAAGGTTTGGAAGCTTAATCAGTCCATTTATGTATTAAAGCAAGCTTCTCGATCTTGGAATATAAGATTTCATACTGCGATCAAATCTTATAACTTTGATCAGATTGTTGATGAGCCTTATATTTACAAGAAAATCATCAACAGTTCAGTAGCATTTTCTTTTTGTTATATATAGATGATATCCTACACATAGAGAATGATGTAGGTATGCCGACTTAAATTAGGAATTGGCTAGCGACACAATTCCAAATGAAAGATTTGGGAGAGGCGCAGTTTGTTCTAGGCATTTAGATCTTTAGATATCGAAAGAACAAAATGCTATCCCTGTCTCAAGCATTCTACATGGACAAGATGCTTGTCAAGTTTTCAATGCAAAACTCCAAGAGAGGTTTACTCCCTTTTAGCCATGGAGTTATTTTGTGTAAGGAACAGTGTCCTAAGTCACCTCAAGAGGTTAAGAAAATGAGTTAGATCCCCTATGCATCGACTATTGGTACCCTGATATATGCAATGTTGTGTACTTGACCTAACATCTGCTATACAGTAGGGATAGTCAATAGATATCAGTCTAATCCAGGATTTGATCATTGGACCGCCATTAAGAACATCTTCAAATATCTCTGAAGAATGATGGACTACATGCTCTTATATGGTTCTAAGGATTTGATTCTTATAGGATACAAGGACTCTTATTTCTAGATTGATAAGGGTTCTAGGAAATCTACATCAGGATCAGTGTTCACTCTTAATGAAAAGGTAGTGTTCTGGAGAAGCACTAAGCAGGGGTGCATTACTGACTCCACTATAGAGGATGAGTACGTAGTGGTTTGTGAAGCTGCTAAAGAAGCTGTGTGGCTCAGGAAGTTCCTGACTGATCTGGAAGTGGTTCCAGATATGTCTAAGCCCATCACCCTTTATTGTGATAATAGTGGTGTTGTGGCTAATTCCCGAGAGCCTATGAGTCACAATCACGGAAAGTACATAGAGCGAAAGTATCATCTCATTCGGAAGATTGTGCCTCAAGGGGATGTGATCCTCATGCAGATTGCTTTGGAGCACAACGTTGCTGATCTATTTACAAAAGCCTTCATAGCCAAGGGGTTTGAGGGTCACCTATAGAGAATGGGTCTACGGGACAAACTACATTTAGTCTAGGGCAAGTGGAAGATTTTGTACGTGGCGCTTATGATGCCCTAATTTACTGTTTTGTGTACTTTTATATTAGTGTGATTTTTATGATGTACACCCTACTAACTTTAAGAGAAGTGGGAGATTTTTGGCATTGATACCCTAAATCTCGTGGGTCCTGTAGTTTGTAATTGTAATGTACAAACGATTTATTTCTTTAATAAAATATGAGATATTTTATTCGATATTTAGTAGCTTTAACCCATAAAACCACCTAACATCCAAGGTTATCTTCTGTAGCTTAAACATGTATGTAGAGACATATAGGTGGATCATGTTTAAGTGATAACCTAAATGATCTATAATAGATGGGTAAGACTAAGAACCTTATCCTGGTGACACTACAAATACGTCCCGTTTTGTAGATGTTACAATTGTTGTAAAGTGCTATAAATGATCTGATCCTAATCATTCATATAGAGATATGTGAGCGGGGGTACTCTATACAAAGGGGTTTGTATAAGGTTGGACGACAAAATGAATAGTCTCATTATATAATGCCATTAATAAATAGAGACTTACATTTCATCAGGATGACCATAGGTGACATAATTTGAATCCTGAATGAGTTATGAACTCTTGCCTGTGAATTCAGTTCTTTGATTTATATGGGTGGGAATGGCCAGATCGCTGACTCAATAATCCTACCATTTTGAGGATTTTTCTGATTGGGGAGCTGGGAACACCGTTACACAAGACGAAATTCATTCCTTCCCTAATGTTGGGGTAAGTAGATTAATTTTTCTTTTAAGGGCTAATTCTGGGACTTGAACAATGTGGTACTGCACCCTGTCTCGGCTTGATAGGGGTTTGGTCATAGTTGGATATGACTTATTGTTCATTAGAAGAATCAGTGGTATTTAAGGAGTTAGATGTAACTACAGGGGCAAAATGGTAATTTTGGCCCAGTTGTACTTACGAGCAATTTGTGAAGGGTCATCGCACCGTTGGCTGGTTATATCCAATGGACACAGAAATATATTTGTAGTGCGAAGAGTGCATCTGTCGGTCTTTAATGGGGTGGTCGACAGTTAATAGATGTTGAATAATTTAATTAAAGAAGCTTAATTAATTATTTAAATACCATTGGAGCTTCAATCTACGGGTCCATAAGGTCCCTTCTCAACAGGGATTATTGAGAATTAATTTTGGATTAATTTGAATTGTTCAAATTAATTGAGGGAATTAATTATTTGTGATATAATTAATATAATATATTTGATATATTAAAATATAGAGTTTATAATTGAGAAGAATTAAGTATTTGAATATGATTCAAATACTAATTATATGGATGAGATTCATATAAATAAATTTAGTATAAATATGATTTATATTAAATGTTATGCATTATTGAGAGATAAACAAACTATAGTTTATATTGTATTTGATAGGTAATATTATAATGTTATGGATTTATCCACATTAAACACCATAATTCCACTCAAAATTTCACTTTCTTTTTTTTTTAATAGGTAATATTATTATATAACAACAAGGAGGATCCCACAGCCCGGGATCAAGGCATCACAGCAACAAAACACAAACAAAACCAGTCTGAATAGAAATCACAAGACAAAGCCACAAAGAATCTAAACCACACAACCCACTAGGGGAATAAAAACAAGATAACAAGAGAAACCCACAGACAAGGGACAACATAAAACCAAAGAACAATAGAATGATCTGGAGAAAGAAAAACATGAAGACGACGAACTAAAAGAGACCAAGGAGGTCAATCCGCCAAGAAACAGACGAACTATGGAGACCATATGGTGGAACAGGGTTGGCGCCGTCCTAGGATGATCCCCATGAATCTGACGATTCCACTCGTGCCAGATGAAGTACATAGAAGCACACCATAAGACTCGAAACAGCTCACTACGCACCCCCTTACCAGACCCCACTCGACACAACTAACTCAGCTCTACGTCCCAACTCACCACCCGATGAGACGACCCCAACTGACATAAAACACCCGACCATACCTCTCTCCCAAAGTCACACTAAAAAAATAAATGGTCCCGAGACTCCACACCACCCACACACAGGACACACTCAACCTCAAAAGACACACCTCGCCTTTTTAACCAATCCCTCGTACCCACTCGACCCCTCATGGCTAACCAAGCACAAAATGAGTGATGCGGAATACCACCCCTCGACCACAGAAGACACGCCCAAGACACCCTAAGACGACGGGGATGCACACTCTCCCAAGCACTAGCAATAGAAAACCTACCACTGGCACTTGGAACCCACACCCAGTAATCTTCCCCACTCACCCTAGGCCCCACGCATCGGAATGTCACGATGCTAGGGTGCAACACCGCGACGCTACTATACAGGACACCTTTTGTATTGTGCATTTTTGCTCCGAATCCCTCCGTTTTTTGCCCTAAAAACTTCAGATCTTCATCAAAAAAAAGCACGAATGGCCCACACTAATAAAATTACAGACTCAATAGCAATTATGCCTTAAAACATCAAGCCTTTACATACCGAATTGTAAAAGATATGGCAAAAACTAAAGGTCAATCCTTAAACATCCAAAAATGTAAATCTCACATCCATCAACCATAAACGCAATACAGAAACAATACCCACCATAAATCTGAATTTAAATTTCGAAAATAATAAAAATTGAGAATCAAAACAATCGCTCGGATACTACTTGAAGGATATGTGAACACTACAGTGGAATGGATCGTATTCCAATTTTTATTTTTATATAAGCGTGAAATTCAGAATACGGAAATGATACATATGCATTTAAATTACAACATGCCATTAGAAAGAAAATAAGCGGAATTAAATTTATGAATACTTACCCTTGAAGAAAATAAGAGACCATTGGAAGCACCTCTTTCAAAATTTTCTGCGTAAAATTGAGGAAGAAGATCATCTAGAATAATCTCTCACTCACCCGAATTAGAATGAGAGAATAAAGGGGAGGGAAGTTATTTCTATAACTCCCTCCTTTATTAATTCAAAAAATAAATTAAAAACCATTTTTTATTTAAATTATATATATATATAAACCAACTTACTATGTATATAACATATATTATACAATTTTTAATATCAAATATAACATGTAATTTATAGTTTATATCATATCATATGTAATATAACCTATACTTTGATATTCTCTTATTTAACCTATAGTATTTATATGAATCACATTCATATAATCAATATTTGAATCAATTCAAATATTTATTTCCTCTCAAATAAAACTCTATCTTATAATGTATCAAATACCTTATATTGATTATATATTAATTATATCATATATAAATTCCCTCAATTAGTTTGAACAATTCAAATTAATGCAAAATTAATTTGATTCTCAATAATCCCAGTTGAACTACCAAGGGGACCTTATGAACAAATAGATTGAAGCTTCACTAGTATTTGATTAAGTAATTAAACTCTTTAATGAAATTAATCAACTTCTATTAACTGTCAGTCACTTCACTAAAGATTGCCAGCTGCACTCTTCGCACTACAAATATATTTATGTGTCCATTGGATATAACCAATCAACGGTGTGTTGACCCTTCACAAGTTGCTCGAAAGTATAGGTGGGCCAAAATTACCATTTTTCCTCTATAACTACATCTAACTCCTTAAGTACCACCGATCCTTCAAATGAACAATAAGTCATAGTCCAACTATGACCCAAAGCCCTCTTGAGTTAGGAAAGAGTGTGGCACTACATTAGTCAAGCCTCAAAATCAGCCCTTAAGGGAGCAATTTCTCTACTAACCCTAATAATAGGGAAGGAGTGAATTTCTTCTTGTGAAGCTGCTCCCAATTAAATATATGATATTTAATTATTAATTAATTAATATTATTAATTCATATATATATGTTAAATGGATTTAATGTGTGTGTTATAACTCCCCTTCTCCATATCTCTCATGTTGTAGCAAAATCTACAAAATGAGGATCATTGTTCTGTAAGAGTTACAGAGAACAAAGACAGAAGCCCGTAATCTCTCTCAAAACAAAATTTTCCCTCTCCCAAAATTAAAAAGGAATCTCACAATGTTTTATTCCTTTTTGAAGAATAGAAAAGAGGTCTAAATAGTGGTGTCCTATTTGTTGGAGAAGAATTATTGTACGTTGAGATCATGTAAAAGAGTTGGAGACTATTTGAGGTTTGAAAAGAAAACAGAGAAAAGTGTCTTCGGTTAAGTTTTATGTCCCACAACTTGTGGTTTGTAAACAATAAAATTATTTTGTAAATCAATAAAGTTGTTATTGAATATATGATTATCTTGTTTTGTTTTAGAAATAAAACCAATAAACTTAAAGTCCATGACTATTATGTGAGTACTTGAACTTTATGTGGAGACATAAGAGTGGATCAGGTTCGAGTAAATAGTCTAAATGATCTATAGTATATGAATAAGGTTGGGTACCTTATTTTGGATGTGGTCCACTCTGTAGTTGTTATAAGGAGTTGTAAAGTGCTACAGACGAAGTGATCCTAATTCGTACATGTAATGACATAAGAAGTGGGGGCGTCCTGTGCAATAAGTTTGCACAAGGTGGGACCAAGAAATAAGTCACTCTTACTTTATAACATTGTTTACTATTCAAGACTGACTATTTCAATACGAGGACCTAGGTAACTTGACCTTAATCCTGAGCTAACTATGAACTCCTGTTTATTCGAGATTATCCTTATATTTTCATAGGTGATGGTTGATTCAATAGCGCCCACTCAATAAGCCTCTCATTTCAGGGGTAAGACCGGATAGATAGCTGGAGACATAGGATACAAGATGGAATTCACTCCTACCCACTTTCAGAGATATAGAGAGGTTGTTCTCTTAAATGCTGACTCTGGATCTTGAACAAGGGCCCCACCCTCTCATTGGCCCGAGAAGGACTCGGTTTAATGATCGGAACATAAACCAATTTTTCATTAGAGAATCGGTGGGACTTAAGGAACAAGTGATAATCTCGGGGATAAAACAGGCTTTTGACGTAGTCGTTATTACAAACAACCTGTGAAGGGTTAACTTACTAATCATGGTTATATCGAATGGACACAATATATCTATAGTGAGGGAAGTGCAACTTTGGGCTTTAGTGGAGTGACCCAGTGGTTAACGAATGAGGATTAATTCGGTGTAAAGAGTTTAGCCAATTAATCTTGGATCGTTGGAGCCCATGATTTGTAGGTCCACTAGGTCCCCCTACTAGCTCACAAACGATTAATCTTAGAGTAGCGTGATAAGTCGATTTGAAACGTTCAAATTAGAACTAAGGAAATTAATAATTATATGTGATATAATACACGTTTAATTTTGGAATGAAACAAAATTGGAGAATCGATTAATATTTAAATATGATTTAAATATTAAACTCATGTATAAGGATTCGTGATAGTGGATTCTAATTAAATTGTTTAATTAATTATTAATTATTAATTTTATTAGAAAAATTAATTATTGAATTGATTTTTATAATTAATAAAAATTCAATTCTAATTGAAGAATTAAAATTGAAAAGTTAATTTTTTTTAATTTTAATTTTGGAAAAGTTTAAAAATTGAAACAAAAATTGGAAAATTAGAAAAGTGGGAATTTCCCATTTCTTCATCTAGTAGCTCATTCATGGTTCCACTATTTTTACAGTTCAAATTCTCAAGCTTAAGCTAGAATTCATGCAGAAAGTTTGTTGCTTGATTGTCATGTAATATAAATTTCACTTTTGAAGTGGAAATCGGTGATGTATTGAAGAGATTTTTGTTGAAAAATCTGTTTGAAGAAAGTCTTCATTTTGCTAAAAAACCATAAAACCTTTCTCCTCCATTTCCATAATACAAGCTTATTTTGAGTCCCACAACTCAATCTAAGGCACCAAGAGAATAGTAGGGAAGACCTTGTGGTGATTCACATCCAAAGGAATGGAGGATTTCAGCTAGAATTCGTGATTCAAAGGTACTTCAAAGGTTAATGTTGAAACTCTCTTTTTAGTTTATGAGCATGTTGAATTTGAAGCAAAAATTAATGAATTAGAATGCTTAATGATCTTGTTTTTCTTCTGCTACTTGCTTCCTTAATTCAACACTGGGGACATAGAGTGCAAGACAGAATTCACTCCTACCTTCTTTTAGGGATAGTAGAAAGGTTGTTCCCTTAAGTGCTGACTACGGGTCTTGAAAAAGGGACCTCACCCTCTCATTGGCCTGAGAAGGAATCGGTTTAGTGATTGGATCACAAACTAATTGTTCATTAAAGGATCAGTGGGACTTAAGGAACAAGATGTAATCTCAGGGATAAAACAACTTTTGACCAAGTCGTTATTACGAACAACCATTGAAAGGTTAACTTACTAATCATTGTTATATCTAGTGGACATAATATATCTATAGAGAGTGCAACTACTGAACTTTAGTAGAGTGACCCGGTAGTTAATGAATGATGGTTAATTAAGTTAAAGAGTTTAGCCAGTTAATCACGGATCATTGTGGCCCATGATCTATAGGTTCATGAGGTCCCCATACTAGCTCATATCGGACTAAACCTTACAATAGTGTGACGAACGAATTTGAAGTGTTCAAATTTGATTTTTGGAGCAAAGTGGTAAATATATACGATATATACGTTATATTTAATATAATGTTTAATTATGAATTAAACATAAAGAGAGAGAAAATAGGAGATATTTAAATAAGATTTAAATATCAAGATTATGAATAAGGATTCATTGGGATTAATGTTGGATTTAATATTAAATTAAATTAATTAAACTGTTTAATTAATTATTTGATATTAATTTAATTTTAAAATTGATATTATAATTAATTTTGAAATTAAATGAAATTGGTCAAAATTGCATTAAAAGTCAAATTGTTGACTATGTCAAAATGCAATGGAAGTCAAATTGTTGACTTTGACTTTTGAAAGTCAAAAAGTCAAATTTGTTGACTTTAGACTTTGAGAGTCAAACTTTTACCAAGTTAGTGGAAAGATCCAACATTCCTTAGTAGGAAATTCTAACTATTGAATTGCTAAGTTTTGTCTTCATTTGAAGACACTTATCCCACTAAATCCCACTTTGAATTAGTGAATTTTTTAGTGTCAAATTCTATCAAATTCAAAGTTGCATATTTTGCATGTATTTAGTCTTTAAAGGGGAATGTTTATTGTTTTTCTAACACTCTTGGCCATAGTGGAATTGGATGAGATTATGTGATAATCTCATTACAATTTTTTCTCAAAGTCTTAACCCTTTCCCCTCGAAATTAGTCACTCAATGGATCCCACCATCCCGTTCTAAGGCTAGAGAATAGTTGAGAAGACTCTCGTGGTGGTATATGAACCATTCGTAAGGAGATTGGAGCTAATTCAGAGAAGATTCAAAGTCTACAAAGGTTGTATTCTTTTTACCATTTTACTTGTTATATTAATGCATGCTTATCTTTGTAATCAACCGAATTAGAGTACTTTAGATCCATTTTTCTTCCACTACGCATGTGTTCGTTCCATCAATATTCAAAGGTAAGTTTCCTAAAGATCTTCCTCCTTTCTCACTTATCCTTTCAGTAGCATGCTCATATTGATGTTTATCTTCTTGTTTTCTTCTCTATATTTTGTGTTTTTTCAAATTAATTGTCAAATGCACAACGTTCATATGCTTCCGCAAGGAGTTTAATTCCTTCAAAATCCATGAAATTCTATAATAAAACATAACATATGTTTAACTCTACTCCAATATCTTTCTTTTGGAGAAATATTATATTTTTGTAACAAAATTACCAAAATTACTACAATGGGTAGTGTATAAATTAGTAAAGATACATAAATGCACTCATTTATCAAAATTTATGGTTTTTCAAGACCTAATATTTTTCATTACCTTTCTGAGATAAGATAATATATCTTTTTGAAATCGTGTGAATGAACCATTTGTTGGGTTGTATTTCATAAAACTCGCAATTTGTAATGTTAAACATTTCTATTATCAATAAAGATGTTATTGACATCTATTCAATAAAACTGTTGTTGAATAGGTAAGTTGTACTTGTATAGACTAAATCCAATAAACTAAGATCCATGGCTATTACATGAATACTTGGACTTTATGTGGCGGCATAAAGATGGATCAAGTTCTAGTAAATAGCCAAAACAATCTATAGTATATGAATAAGGTTGGGTACCTACACTCTGAGAGGGACTCGGTTTAGTAATAGGATCACAAACCAATTGTTCATTAGAGAATCATTGGGACTTAAGGAGCAAGATGTAGTTTTGGGGGTAAAACAACTTTAGACCCAGCCGTTATTACAAACAACCTATGAACGGTCGACTTACTGATTATGGTTAAATCAGGTGGACAGTAATACATCTACAGCAAGGAAAGTACAACTATTGAGCTATAATGGTGTGTCTCGGTAGTTAACGAATATTGAATAATTCAATCTAAAGAATTTAGCCAATTAATCTCAAATCGTTGGAGCTCATGATTTGTAGGTCCATAAGGTCCCTCTACTAGCTCGTAAAACATTACACATTGGATTAGAATATTGAGCGAATTTGAAGTGTTCAAATTCGAAATTAGGGTTTGAATTTGAAATGTTCAATTTTATTTTTTAGGGTTTGGGTAATTATATTTGATATAATTAACGTTTAAATTTATCAAAATTAAACGTAAATTGGAGAATTTAAAATATTTAAATATTGATTTAAATATTGTTTACATGAATAGAGATTCATGTTTAAATTAGGTGTTTTTAATTTAGTATTTAATTAACTAATTAAATTAGTTTAAGTAATTAAATAAATTTAAATAAAATTCTCATTTTTAAATTCAATTTATTTAAATTGAATTAAGATTTAAATTATTCTTAAATTGAATTAATTTAAATTATTCTTAAATTGAATTAATTTAAATTGAAAAAAATGAAAATGTGAGTGAATTTATCCCAAATTTGGGTTTTTAGTGGATTTTTCCACAAATCAACACCTTGCCCACTCACTTAGTGCTAATTGAAGTATCAATTAGCTAAAAGACTTAGTGCTTGCATGTTTATGTTGAATAAATACTTCAATTTTTTTAAATTGAAGTGGATGAAATTCTGAAATTTTAGAAATTTCAGCAAAATTTCCTTGAGCTCTCAAACCCTCTTCAAACCACTTCCAATTCCCACTCAATTCAGAGTTCCATAACTCAAACCCAAGGCTGAGAATAATAGAGAAGATTCTCTTGATGGTCTACTATAAATTTGAAGGTCAAATTCGTGGAGAGTAGAAGGATTAAGGTGGAATTCTTCAAACGTAATGAACTGAAACCCTTGTATGTGAAAAACTATTTTTAAGCATGTTGTAACTCAAATTAAGTGTAATTAGAGTACTTAGTGATTCTGTTTCCTTTTTCTTCATGCATGTTTACTCCATCACCATCATAGGAGTATTCAACAATGTACCTAATCCATAAAATATCTTTTATGTATAAATTGATGTAATTATATTTGCTTTATGCTTTATTTGTAAGCTAAGGCAAAACTTATCATTTAAATTTCTTTCTTAAAAAACCCTATTGCCTTTGAAATCCCTTCAGAAGTTTCTATATATTCAAAATATCAACAAATACATGTATAGTAAATCTTGAATATGATTTCTTTACAATATCATATGGAAAAATAGAGTTACTTTTATACTCTTATTTCAACAAATATTTAATAAGATGATTACATCACATTCCTCAGGAATGTTTTATAAGAATCTCTATGATATATAGATATAATTATCTGATATTTGAATTATATGATTCTAATACCTTTAATCATTTAGGGATATTCATAAATAAATATCATTATTAATTGATTCGTATATATATGCTATGACTACATCCATAAGATGTACGTTAAGCTTTTCATACATAATCTGATAAATTATTAGATATCTCAATGTTATTTCACTGCAAGAGATTATGTTCCCTCATAACCAATACCAGTCATTTGTAAGAACTATTGTGGAACTTGTCTTGCTTTATACATGTGATTGTTTCACAGGATAGTAGGTTGAAGCCTGAAGACGTGCTTGTGGTGCAGGAGTTCCTTGATTATTCCCTGAAGAGTTGTCATGATTGCCACTTGACAAGGAAGTCGAATTTACTATTGACCTGATTCCAAGTACAACACCTATTTCACAGGCGCCATACAAGATGGCACTAGCAGAGTTGAAAGAGCTGAAGGTGCAGTTACGAGAATTAGTTGATAAGGGGTATGTTAGACCTAGTGTGTCACCTTGGGGAGCACCGGTCTTATTTGTAAAAAGAAGAAAGATGGTAGTCTTAGGTTATGCATAGATTCTAGATAGTTAAATAAAGTGACAATTAGGAATAAGTATCTTTTATCTCGTATAGATTATCTCTTTGATCAATTAAATGGAGTTATAGTGTTCTCTAAGATAGATTTAAGGTCAGGATACCATCAGTTGAAGGTAAAAGAAGTACATGTTCCAAAGACTGCTTTTAGGACCAGATATGGGTACTACGAGTTTCTAGTGATGCCATTTGGTTTGAAGAATGCCCCTACGGTATTCATGGACCTTATGAACAAGATATTTTGTCCTTATCTGGATCAGCTTGTGATAGTCTATATTGATGATATTCTAGTTTATTCTAGTAATAGAGAAAAGTATGTGGAACATCTGAGGTTAGTACTCCAGATGTTGCAAGAAAAGAAGTTGTATGCTAAGTTCAGTAAATGTGATTTCTGGTTAGATCAAGTTGTATTCCTAGGGCATGTTGTATCTGTACTAGGAGTTACCGTAGATCCCCAAAAGACAGAAGCAATTTTGAATTGAGAGCGACCATTTCTATGATATTTGAGGTATGTAGTTTCCTAGGTTTAACAGGTTACTACAGGTGATTTGTGGAAAGCTTTTTCAGAATATCTCTTCCATTGACTAGATTAATCAGGAAAGAGGTAAAGTTTGAATGGTCTCCTGATTGTGAGTGTAGTTTCCAAGAGTTGAAATAGAGGTTAAGGTCAACTCTAGTACTTGCACTTCCTACTCCAGGTAAGGAATTTGAGATTTACTGTGATGTGTCCCGATAGGGACTAGGCTGTGTTCTAATGCAAGAAGGTAGGGTAATAGCCTATGCTTCTAGATAGTTAAAAAAGCATGAGTGTAATTACCCTACGCATGATTTGAAGTTAACAATAGTAGTTCTAACTCTTAAGCTGTGGATGAAAGAAATCGAACACAAGGATTTCCATGAGCAGTGGAAAGATCATTCCAAATTACAATCGTATATAAACTTTACAATTATAATCAAAAATGGAAACATACGATCATACGAAATACATAAATTACAGCATGCTATACAAAGGATCAAAGACAAGAGCAACACACTTTTGTATACTCATCTTCAAGCTCCTTGATCACAAACGCTCGATCACAACAACACAGGAACTCATAAACGTTCACCCAACACAACTGCTACACTGCACGAACACCGTGCACTCGCACTAAGCGATTGCCAAGGTCACAAACACCCCGAACACCATGAACAGCCTCCACAGAACCTCGACAGTGTCGAGTTGAGTATGACACCACCAAGAAGTTTTACCTTGGTATTCTCGGTGTCAGAATCCAGAGGGTGGGCTCTATGTGGACTTGTTTGAGGCAGAAAAATGGAGGAATCACAACCGTGTAAATGATTGAGCAAGTGGGAGATGCAAGAACCTATTGTATAGGTCGATGCCCAATCATTTAGGAAAAGCTAAGTGATCGTCTAGCAAAAGTTATGCGAGCGTTTGGCTCATCACTTAGTTTAGTGTCTATCGCCTAAGAACACTCCACGATCGTTTAGCTAACTCCAAGTTGTCGCTTAGTAAATCTAATTTACTTGACAACTTCCCGTGAGAATTTTTCTGAGATTGGAAATCTCAAATTAGAAATTTTACAAATCTTACTAAAATTAGGAAAACATTTTTTCTTTTATCTCACGGTTACCATGAAACCACCAATAACCTCCCACTCAATTGGTTATTGATGCGTGTTGTTAATGCGAGGAAATAATGGTGTAGAATGCGATGGTGGAATATGCGTTGTGCATGCAAGTTTTCTCAGCAAGACTCAAGTATAAATCCTATTGAGTTGCCTGGTAAGCCTAGGGTTGAACACAGGGACTAAGGAAATAATATGCGATGGTAATTTTAGATCACTTTGCGGTGGCAAATAAGACAATGCGTTGGTTGGTAAGTTGTTCGAAGAATAAAAGCTATGCGGCAGACTTGAGAAAAGAGTTAATAATACAAAAGATGCGATGAGTATGTGGGGGAATGGGTTGAGAAGGGATTTAGCTAACACTTTCTAAGATTGCGTTCATGTTATGCGATCCTACTACATACATACAACAACAAGTCATCTCTCAATGCAAATGCTATGGCTTCTAGTTTTAGAACTCATGGGATGTATGCGATGGTGTCTATAGGACCTATGTTTAAGCCTCTATTCTTGTCTATGCGATGACGAATGATACACACATACACAAGGTAACCGCATACTACCATAACCTATCTCTAGGGTGCATGCAATGCATGTTGTCAAACATAGCTTATCTCTAAGTCTCTATCTCTTACTTATGCAGATCTAATCTTGCTCTCTCGAGTCTAGATTCTGACCTAGCTCTCTCAAGTCTTAGGTTCTTTCTTTATACTCTCTCTCGAGTAGCTCTAAAGGGTGATGGGCGCAACATAAGACAAGATGATCTCATGCAATGAAGATCCTAGTTCATGTTAGCTAAGTACTTCTCAACTCATTCGATAGTTTTAGCTACTCATGCATATTTTTAAGAGATTGAACAGATGTAGAATCGCAAGTTCCATTCTATATATGAAATCAAAGTACAAAATGACAATGTGAAATAAAGATAAAGAGCCTGGTCGTAATTTCTTGCTTCCCAGGGCTTTTACACTGTTCTTCTCTACTCTACTCAAAAGATATTCTTGCTCTCGCAAGAGTCGACCCTCTCTCTGTTTTTCATGCTCCGTGGCACTCTCTCAAGCTGACCAGAATGATCTTCCAGTGTCTTCTCCCTTTTCTCGCTTCCGCCTTCTAAGTATAAGAAAACTAAGAACAAGGCTAACTATCGTCTATATGGTGAACTCTCTATACTCAGCGAACTCCTTCAACGAAGGTGACCTTCGGTATTTATAAAGCTTCAGGGTGAAGAACTTTTTTCTCTCGAATGATTACACTAATGGGATATCATTAATTCTCTGTCTGATGCGCCGAATACTTGTCACCGAAAAGTTGAGTGTACTTGCTACAGTATGTCGTTAACGGCTTGTCAACTTAATTCGAAATCGACCGTCATCAGCTTTCTGTCTCATCGTGATTTATTAAGCTTTCACCTTAATGCGCCGGCTTTATGCAACCACCTTCTTGAGTACATTTTCGCTAGCGCATATGATCGCATAGACTTGCGGTCGCAATCTCTTAATGCACTCGGACGTTAATTTCTTCGGATCGCATTTCCGCCTTGCGCCAATGCATTTTCTGCACAAAATACATAAGTTAGTTGTTTTAATGCGATGGACGCATGCGATCGCAATGATGTGAACTTAATGCTTTTGGACTCAATATTGTATATTTCTACCATCACAATCCTTCATTGTTTTATAACTTTTCGCTGTAATAACGTGCATTTCTGCCCGTTATCAGTTATTAGAGAAAAAGAGATAATTATCAAATAATTAGTATTATTATAAATATAAATGATAACCAACTTATCATACTATATCTATAACCTATAGTTTTAATATTTCATCTCATGAAACATACAAACCATAGCTCTTTTCCTATTTCATGGCACTTAATGTAAATCTCATTTACATTAATCCTCAACTTGATGTATCTCATACACCATACTGATTATATCATATATAATCGAATTACCTTTTGTCAATTTGAACATTTCAAATAAACACCAAGAACTGATCCTCAACTTGAATCCATTGAGCTATCAAATGGACCTTATGGACTTATAGCTCGAAGCTCCATTGATACGTGAATAACTGACTAAACTCTTTAGTCATGGGATCCACTATCTGTTAACTGCCAAGCACTCCACTAAAGACCAACAGCTGAACTCTCTTTACCACAGATATATTATGTGTCCATCTTAACCAATTAGCAGTGCAATAACCCTTCATAGATCGCTCGTAAGTATAGTTCGGCCAATAACCGTTATGCCCCTAAAGTTACATCTAACTCTTTAAGTACCACTAATCTCTCTAATGAACATAAGTCATAATCCTACTATGACTGAGTCCTCTCTTCCAAAGAGAAGTGTTGGCCACTATGTTCAAGCCCCAGAATCAGCCCTTAAGGGAGCAATCTCTCTACTTACCCCTGCTTTGGCGAAGAAGTGAATTCCATCTTGTGTATTGAGTTCCCAGCTCCTAAATCAGACAAGTCCCCAAAAAGGTAGGCATGTTGAGTTGGCAATCTGACTACTCTCACCTATACTAATCAAAGGACCACCCTCAAAGGCAGGAGTTTTCAAAACACTCATTCTTAAGTTTACATAAGATAACCATGGAGCTTTGTTTATTGGATATGAGTACATGCTAGAATGAAATAATAGATATTTTATTCATAAAACAATGTGTATGATTACAAATAACGAGACTCCGGTAGAATTAGGACACCAATCCCAACAATCTCCCACTTGTCCTAATGCCTCGGGAGACTAATGTACAATACAATATAAAACATGTACAATATACAATAAACTAGGGTATACCCCAGTATCATCTCCCACTTACCCTAGACAAGATGTCGCATGTCCCGTAGACTCAGACTCTCCAGGTGACCCTCAAACACTTTAGCTGTGAGAGCCTTTGTAAAAGGATCAGCAACATTATGCTCTGATGCGATCTTCGTATCTATCACATCACCGCGATGTACAATCTCCTTGATCAAGTGGTATTATCGCTTTATATGCTTACCCCGACGATGACTCTAAGGCTCATTTGAATTTGCCATAGCCCCGCTGTTATCACAATAAATGTGATTTATTGTGGAGTTTCCTCAGCCAAACAACTTCCAAATCTGAAAGGAATTTCCTCAGCCAAACAACCTTCTTAGCTGCTTGACAAGAGGCTACATATTCGGCTTCCATTGTGGAGTCCACGATGCATCCTTGCTTGATGCTTCGCCACACTATAGCCCCTTCATTCAGAGTGAACACTGATCCCGATGTCGATTTGTGAGAATCTCTATCGGTCTGAAAGTCGAGGTCCGTGTATCCTGTAAGGATCATATCCTTATCTCCATACATGAGCATGTAATCCTCCTTCTCCGAAGATACTAAGGATCGTCTTGACTACCGTCTAGTGATCAAATCCTGGATTGGACTGATACTGACTGACAATCTCTACTACATAACAAATGTCGAGTCTAGTACATCATATTGCATACATCAAGCTTCCTACAGCTGAAGCATAGGGAATCCATCACATTTCCTCGACCTCTTGAGGTGTCTTAGGACATTGATCATTAGACAAAATGATTCCATGCCTAAAAGGTAGCAAACCCCTCTTGGAATCCTGCTTCTTGTACCTGATCAACATTTGAACGATGTATGATGCCTGAGACAGGGCTAATCATTTTTTCTTACGATCTTGGATGATCTGGATCCCTAGAACATATTGTGCCTCACCAAAATCTTTCATTTGGAATTGGGCAGCTAGCCATTTCTTAATGTCAGTCAGATACCCTACATCATTCCCAATGAGTAGGATATCATCCACATACAGTAACAAGAAAGCTACTAAGCTTTTGATGATCTTCTTGTAGACACAAGGCTCATCAACATTTTGATCAAAGCCAAACAACTAGACGGCAGTGTCAAATCTGATGTTCCATGATCTAGATGTTTGTTTCAGCCCATAAATGGACCTATTAAGCTTGCAGACTTTTATCTCTTGATCTGGAACTATTAACCCCTCTGGTTGAGTCATATAGATGGTCTCCTCAAGATTACCATTAAGAAAAGGAGTCTTGACGTCCATTTGCTATATTTCATAATCATAAAATGTGGCTATGGACAGGAGAATCCTGATAGACTTGAGTATGACAACAGGTGAGAAAGTTTCCTCATAGTCAACTCCCTCAACCTGGGTATAACCCTTTGCCACGAGTCGAGCCTTAAAAGTTTGCACCTTTCCATCTACACCTCTCTTTCACTTATAGATCCACTTACACCCAATAGGCCTTAACCCATCAGGTGGATCAAGAAGCCTTCAAACATTATTGAAGTATATAGACTCTATTTCTTGGTTCATGGCTTTAATCCATTCATTCTTGTCAACATCCTCCATTACTTTCTTAAAAGGCAACGGATCCTCGACCCCATCATTTGAAATGACGTTTTGGGCTTCAGTCAAACCCATGTAGTGATTTGGTGGGTTCATAACCCTCCCACTACGTCGAGGCAGTCTCAACTCTTGATCTAGTTAACTAACTGTACCGACCTCAACAACTCTTCTTGATCTGTCGACCTGTTCAACAACTCTTGTTACACCCTCAGATGTCTCAATCTCACTAGAAATCTCATGCAAAACGAGCTTACTTGGTGGCTTATGATCCCTCATATGGTCTTCTTCCAAGAAGATAGTATTTGTAGAAACAAACACTTTGTTCTCACTCGGATCATAGAAGTATCCACCTCTCATTTCCTTGGGGTAGCCTACAAAGAGGCAAACCTTTGAACGCGGTACCAATTTCTTTGGGTTAGTCATAAGCACGTGTCGAACAGCCCCAAATCCTAAAGTAGCCTGAACTACCTTTATGGCCTCTCCACAACTCAAAAGGTGTTTCAGAAACACTTTTCAAGGGAACGTTGTTCAGGATATAGCATGCAATCTGCACTGCAAAATCCCAAAACGAGTCTAGAAGATGAGCATAACTCATCATAGATTAAACCATGTCTAACAAGATTCTGTTTCTCCTTTCTGATACACCATTCTGCTGAGGTATACTAGGGGCCAAGAGTTGGGGCGCAATCGCATATTCTATCATATAGTTCTGGAATTGGAGGTCCATATACTCTCCACCACGATCAAATCGTAGTGTTTTCATCTTCTTACCTAATAAGTTTTCAACTTCAGCCTTATACTCCTTGAACTTGTCAAGGGCTTCAAACTTAAATTGCATTAGGTAGAGATACTCGTATCTTGAATAATCATCTATGAAAGAGATGAAATATTCATACCCACCTCGAGCTCTAACATTCATCGGACCACAGAGGTCTGAATGTACAAGCTCCAAGGCTTCCTTGGCTCTGTAACCTTTTCTAATAAAAGGTCGTTTGGTAATCTTGCCTTCAAGGCATGATTCACATACCGGCAAGGAGTTTTCTTCTAAACTCTTTAGAAGTTCACTTTTCACCAACTCAATCCTATTGAGGTTGATGTGACCTAACCTTAGATGCCAAAGATGGGCATTTTCCTTAGGAGAAACCTTTGGTCTTTTAGTTGTTGTTGTTGTACTGAACATTTAAGTGTTAAACAAGGCTTGTATGACTAACAAACTTAGTACATATAAGTTACTTTCCATTGAACCATAACCAATTTCCATTCCATTCTTGAAAATAAACACTTTATTCTCAGAAAAGAAGATAGTATACCATTTTTCAATAAGACAAGAAACTGAGATTAAGTTCCTCTTAATATGAGGAACTATAAAAATATTATCCAGTAACAGATAACATTTCTTGTCAACAAATAACTTCATCCTACCTACAACAACAACTGAAACAACCTCATTGGTACCGACTCGTAGAGTCATCTCTCCTTATGGCAACGTTTGCCAGGAACTGAATCCTTGGTAAGAGGAACTGATATGATTGTTAGCACTCGAATCAAGGATCCAGGCAGAATCATCATTCTCTACCAAACACGTCTCCAAGACCAATAAATTAGATTTACTGTCTTTCCTCCTCTTTTGGAGAGTAATGGGATCAGTGTTAGAATAACTGACACTACTGGTTTTGTCATCTATCCCTTTGTGCTCAACAAGTAAGAACTAAAGTTTAAACATGTCTTGCAACGAGTCCATGATCTCGCGTGTAATGGCCATGTGCTCAACCCTTTTGGCCAAAACATCATGTATGTTAGCCAAAATGTGAAGTCTGTCCAATGAATTAGCCTCTATCCACACCTCAGATGCATGGCAAACACTTCACGGTGCATCAAGGGTCGGGACTTGAGGACACTCCTCAACCATGAAAAATTCAAGGTCATTTGCCATGAAATACGTTTTACACGATTCATTCCACTATATGTAATCGGTCATATTAAAAGCACTAAATGGAAATACTAACGAGTTGCTGAAAAGAAAAACACATTGACCTACGTTAGGTTTTAAGCAAATACCCGTTGTAAAACATCCAATAAGGTTTTAGCAAAACTAATATGAACCCCATGTGACATATAGTTTCGCAATGACGCTTCAAAGGTTTAGGACAAAATCTGCCGAAGGGAGGTCAATTATCCCTCCTCTGAATTGAGAAGTTCTCAACCAGTCATTAATACCAGAACAACTGTTCCTCCTATAACGACTAGCCATCATTGATTTGGTCAAGATATCATTAACTTACTTAATAATCTCCCATAAATGTGACCCGCCATTTTAGGCCCTAGAAATCTGCCTCAAGCAACCAATCCGAAGGGGAAAAAATCCAATTGGGGCAAAACCTAAAGTGATCCTATCCATCTCTGGAGTTTACCTTGATCTTGGCCAACTGCACAAAACTCATCCAAAGGGGGACACTCCCAGGTGCCATGACGGAGTACAGAATGATCTCACATTGTGAACCAATGACAGAGACCATAGGACGTGTTGACACACACCCTTCACCCACTTGCTATAAACACTCTCTCCGTCCACCTTAATATTGACTCATGCAAACACCATCCGAAGGGGGATGCTCCCAGGGCACCACGGGACCAAGCATGAATCTCACGGTGTGAACATTCAGGGAGAAACGTGAGTGGAATCATAGACATATCAGATACATCTCTTCCTCCCACTAAGTACTTTATAACCTAGGGTTTATTTTACTTAGAAAAAAACACGGCTAAGGATTCTAACTAAGTGAATTTTAGGTTTGCCCAAGAGTAACTTTTACTTTGGATAGTTAAACAACTTTTGATCATCATCCATTAAACTCTTTAACAGAATCTTTGACCAAATTGTTATATGCTTGATGAAAATCTATCTAATTCACATTTCTAGGTAGGTTCCTAAGTAGGGGTATTCTGTTTCCTTCAGCTTAAGAACCCCAGCCTAGTCAGAACCCGCCTTAGATAAAAGGTCCCTTGTAGATAAATTTAAAACAAATTTAATCTTTTATGCCAATTAATTTAATCCTATTAAACTGATTTTAAAAGATTAATCTAGGTTACTAAATTCTTTAGAACCATTTGAACTTAAGTCTATCTCAATCCAATTTTAAAACCCTTTATAAAAAAAATGAGTTCACCCTAAGTCTGCATGCAACTCTTTCTTATTGATTTTAGTTCTAATTTCCTTTTTAACACCTATAAATGAAAACAATCAAAACCACAATGGAAAGCTAAGACATGCAAGGCATTCATAATGATTATAAACAACCTAAGTGTCATGTTCAATGCATTGTTCATTCATTGCTACTTCTTTTATATAAAACTTATACAAAACAATAATGAAACAAACACAACATGCTTTCATTCACCCTTAGACTATAACACTTATAATAAAAGGATGATTCATGAATATGCTCACTACATGCAAAATATAACTTATATTTCATGATGCATGCGCATGCTTTCATGTAATTTCTTCATGCTAGATTATAACATTTATAATACATGATGCATGAATGATTGCACAACCTAAGGTGGGTTTTTAAACTATATGTCAAACATTTTGCCATATAAACAGCATACATCACATGTATAATAAACAAATGTTGATAAACCGCATGGCATTGTGGGAGTGTTGTGTTCTGCATCGTCCGCGTTGCATTAGGTGTTGTAAGTCTTGTGGTAGAAATTGCCTCAAATCCCACAAAATTAAAGCTAACTTATTAACAAAAACAAGGAATCTCCGGTTCAACAGGCGAAACCGTGTCCTTGAACCGTCCGGACGAACATAGCGTGTCTCCAACCATCGTGTACACAAACCCGCGATCATCTACACGAAAGAACAAACAATTTGCCCTATCATTTACCAAACACTCCCAAGAGCTAAATGATCGTCTAGCAACGATCGTATACCTTTTACTAAGCGATGAAGCCCGAGGTACGCAATCGCTTAGCACGCTTCGCACAATGCAAGCCTTACATGATCGTCTAAACGACTACGGTGCGACAAAGCACCATCGCCTAAACGATAGCTTAGCGAACGCCTTACTATCGTATACAACGCGATCGTGTAGGTAGGAACTAAGCGATGAAGCAAGCTAACTACACGATCATCTAGCGCGTGCCTTTTACTAGACGATGAGCATCAAATGCTCCCATTATGATCGTCTACCTCCAGCGCCTACGCGATCGGGCAACCAACGCTACACGATAGAGTAAATGATTTACCATATCGTTTAGCATTAGCTAAACGATCGTTTAGTAAATACTACATGATCACTTAGATAAATACCAACGATCATTGACCTTAGGCTACATGATACAACCAACTCTTGGTCTTCTTCCTCATTGAGAACTACATCTCCATGCTTTAAAACTTCATCACGAACAACTTGATAACTCAAACCCTTTGAATTACAGACTCGATTGCAAGTTAATTACACCCAAAAACACAGGGGCCTTTACAAGTTAACACTTTGTAATTAAAGAAAGCTTTAAACAAAGGCAATTAAACCCGTAAACATTCATCAACTTACTAAAATTAGGAAAACATTTTTCCTTTTATCTCACGGTTACCATGAAACCACCAATAACCTCTCACTCAATTTGTTATTAGAGAAAAAGAGATAATTATCCAATAATTAATATTATTATAAATATAAATGATAACCAACTTATCATACTATATTTATAACCTATAGTTTTAATATTTCATCTCATGAAACATACAAACCATAGCTCTTTTTCTATTTCATGGCACTTAATGTAAATCTTATTTACAATAATCCTCCACTTGATGTATCTTATACACCATACCAATTATATCATATATAATCGA
The DNA here is from genome assembly GCF_009727055.1 of Benincasa hispida. Classification (NCBI taxonomy): domain Eukaryota; kingdom Viridiplantae; phylum Streptophyta; class Magnoliopsida; order Cucurbitales; family Cucurbitaceae; genus Benincasa; species Benincasa hispida. The sequence continues at coordinate 5,755,480 of NC_052356.1, read as the reverse complement.
ATTACCTCTTGTCAATTTGAATATTTCAAATCAACACCAAGAACTAATCCTCAACTTGAATCCATTGAGCTTCCAAGGGGACCTTATGGACCTGTAGCTCGAAGCTCCAATGGTACATGAATAACTGACTAAATTCTTTAGTCACGAGATCCACCATTCGTTAACTGCCAGGCACTTCACTAAAGACCGACAACTAAACTCTCTTTACAACAGATATATTATGTGTCCATCTTAACAAATCAGTAGTGTGACAACCCTTCATAGATTCCTCGTAAGTATAGCTTGGCCAATAACCATTATGCCTCTAAAGTTACATCTAACTCTTTAAGTACCATCGATCCCTCTAATGAACATAAGTCATAGTCCTACTATGACTAAGTCCTCTTTTCCAAAGAAAAGCTATGATCACTATGTTTAAGCCCCGGAATCAGCCCTTAAGGGATCAATCTCTCTACTTACCCCTGCTTGGGGGAATAATTGAATTCCATATTGTGTATTGAGTTCCCAGCTCCCAAATCAGACAAGCCTCAGAAAGGTAGGCATGTTGAGTTGGCAATCTCGCCACTCTCACCCATACTAATCAAAGGACCACCCTTAAAGGCAGGAGTTCCCAAACTATGGTCGTTTAGGTGAGATGTAAGTCTCTAGTATCAATGGCATTATATACAGAGTCTAGTCATCTCGTGGTCCGGTCTTATACAAACTCTTTGTATAGGACACCCCCGCTCGCATGTCTCCACATGAATGGTCAAGATCTACCATCTGTAGTAGTTTACAACACTTGGAAACCTCTACAAAGTGGATCGTATCCATAGTGTCACCAGGATCAGGTATCCCACCTTAATTCTTATACTACAGACCTATTTAGGTTATCACCTAAGGCATGATCCACTTGTATATCACATATACATTCTTAAGTTTACATAAGATAACCATGGAGCATTGTTTATTGGATATGAGTAAATTCCAGAATGAAATAACAGTTATTTTATTCATAAAAAAATGTGTATGATTACAAACATTGAGACTTCGAGAGAATTAGGACACCAATCCCAATAGTGGGGGCATTACTTGTTTGGTGAGGGTTTCCACATTTTCACTGATCATAAGAGTTTAAAGTATATCTTTGATCAGAAAGAGGTGAACTTGAGACTGATAAGATGGTTAGAGTTGATCAAAGATTATGATTGTACTATTGAGTGCCATCTAGGGAAAGCAAATGTGGTGGCGGATGCCTTAAGTAGGAAACCAAGAACAATGGGTGTTACTCTTTGTTCAGTACGAGGTTTAGTGTTACAAGACTTGAGATATGCTAAAGTCGTTCTAGCAGTGGATCAGGCAGAAGGTTTGCTAGCTTCATTTTAGGTACAACCTACCTTAGTTAATGACATTTCATGTGAACAGTTAGGAGATTCTAGTCTCTAAAGGATAGCTGAGGAGGTAGGTAAAGGTCTAATGACAAATTATGAGATAAGAACAGATGTAGTCTTACTCAAGGAAGGCAGGGTTTGTGTACGTAATGCCTTAGCGTTGAAGCAGGAAATTCTAGAGGAAGCGCAAAGTTCAACTTAGGAAATGCACCCAGGCAGTATGAAGATGTATAGAACATTAAAGAAGTCGTATTGGTGGCCAGACATGAAAAGAGAAATAGCAGAGTTTGTTGATAAGTGTCTGATTTTTCAGCAGGTTAAACCTGAACGGCAGAGGCCAATAGGATTACTTAACCCACTTTCAGTGCTAGAGTGAAAATGGGAGCATATTACAATGGAATTCTTATTTGGCTTGCTTAGAACACCATCAGGTTATGATGGAATATGGTAATTGTTGATAAGTTGACTAAGATGGCTAGGTTCATACCAGTGAAGATCCCTTTTACCTTGGACAAACTGGCTAAGTTGTATGTTTATAAGATTGTGAGTCGATTTGGAATTCTAGTAACGATAATGTCAGATCGAGATCTAGTAACGATAGTGTTAGTTCTAGCCTAGTTTACAGAAAGCTCTAGGTACTAAGTTGCATTTCAGTACAGCGTTCCATCCGCGGACAGATGGTCAGTCAGAGCGGGTGATCCAGACACTAGAGGACACGTTGAGGGCATATGTATTGCGATTCAAAGGAAGTTGGGATACACGCTTGTCATTGATCGAATTTGCGTATAATAACAATTATCATTCTAGTATTGGAATGGCTCCATACGAGGCTTTATATGATAGACCTTGTAGAACACCTATGTATTGGAATGAGGTCGGAGAAAGGAAACTAATAGGTCCGGATCTTGTTCAGTAGACGTTAGATAGTGTTAAGCTTATCAGAGAAAATCTTATGACAACCCGAGATAGACAAAAGAGTTATGCTGACTAGCAAAGAAGAGAATTAGAATTCGAGGTCGGTGATCAGGTATTTCTTAATTTATCTCCATGGAAAGGAATCCTTAGATTTGGAAAGAAAGGAAAGCTAAGTCCAAGGTATATTGGACCTTATGAGATAGTAGAGAGAGTTGGGCCAGCAGCTTCCAGGTTAATTTTACCTCCAAAACTATCTCGCATATGTGATGTTTTCCATGTATCAATGTTGAAGAAGTATGTTCCAGATCTTGGTCATGTATTAGTAGAGCAACCGGTGCAATTAAAGGAAAATTTGACTTATAAATAAGAACAAGTGGAAATTCTTGACCAAAAAAAGCAGGTGTTAAGAAACACGATGATACCCTTAGTAAAAATACTATGGAGGTATCATGGAATTGAATAAACCACTTGGAAAACTGAAGAGCAAAAGAGGAGTAGACACACCCAATAATTCAGTTGATGAACTTGCAACAAATTTCAATGACGAAATTTCATAAAGGGGAGGTAAATTGTAAACCTCGAACCCTATTTTCCCTACTTAAGTAAGTTCATTAACATGTTAATCAAGATCAAGAATAAGTTATTAATATGTTTGTAGGGAAAAGCTTAAAGAAGAAAAGAAGGAAAAATTTTGGCTAAGTGTGGAAGTCCAAAGTAGCCATGCGTTAAAGGTTGTCGAAGTATGCGGCAACCATGCTCCTAAGAGGTTAGTCGAGCATTTGATGGGAATGTCACATGGAGGAAAATGGCGATTAAGAGGTTAGTCGAGCAGTTAAAGGTTGTCGAGGTACCTTGCGATTAAGCAAGGGCATGCGTTGGTGAGTTACGCGTTGATAAAGTAAAGGCTATGGCAAAAGGGAGCAAGTGTTGGCACTAGACCAAACATTGGGCTAGATGCATTGATGCCATGTGTGAGCCAAATGTTATGCGTTGATCGTGCCAAAGCAAAGGTGAAGCCGTGAGTTGATTAAATGGTGGTTAGTAGCTCAGTCACCAGTAATAATGGACCAGCTATCGGAATTTAAGGAATTAATCCTACTTAGTGGGTGATTTGGCAACCTAAGAATGTTTGAAAACATGCAGAGCTTAGCATAAAAGGAATGCTTCAGTTCAAGAGCTCAATTTTAGCATTTCACTCATGTAAATGAGGCGATTTCAAAGCCATTCAAAAGCTTGATGAGTGTAGTTTAAGCTCTAGGGCTGCTGGGAGAAAACTCTAAGGAATTCACGTTGAAATCTGAAGAAGATTGCATGAAGATCAAGCTCTCGAATGAATTGAGGCCAACGGTGAAGTTTGAAGATTTCCAAACAAGCCAAGAAATATCCAGAGCTCAAATTTTAGGATAAGCAAGTTAAAATGTTTTTAAACAAGTTTGTAGAAGGAAATTTTCAGATAAAAGATCTGGAAAATAAGTTATTTTGGACTCAAAAATGAATCGGGAATTTAGTTGAATAATCAGGCAACTGCAGCTGTTGAGTAAGCAAGCAGCTCCACCTAAGTGATAACGGGCAGAAATGCACGTTATCATAGTGCTAATTTCTTAAACAATATTGGATTGTGTTGATACAACATGTTAAATTGTGTCCATCAAGCATCAATTTCATATTATTGCAGTCGCATGCATTCATCGCATATGAATAGTTGATTTTAGTGTTTTATACAGAATATGCGTTGACACAATGCAAGAATTGCGATCATAGGAAATCATTGGTCGAGCGCAGCATTACCGCAAGGCTTTGCGGTGATCGTGTTCGAAAATATTCGCCTGAGAAGGATCGCCGTAACTTGGTCAGCGCAACATGGTGGGTGCATCTAGGTGAAAAGGCTAATTAATCACAATGGGACAGAAAGCTGATGACAGTCAAATCCGAATTAAGTTGACAGTCGATAACGATCACAAGTACATTCAACTTTTCTGTGACCATTATTCTGCGCATCAGTCAGGAATTAAAGTCGTCCCATCTGTACAATCATGAGAGAGAAGTCGCCTTTCAATATGGATGCTCTATAAATACCAAGGGCATCCTTCAGAAAAAGGGTTCACGAGTTCAACTATTCTTTGTTCCGTAAGTTCGCACGCCTTTGTTCATATTTATTCTATACTTTCATTGTTATTTTGTACTTCATCTTCATATTTATACAATGGAAGTCTTATTTCTACATCTGTTCACTCTCTTAATACGCATGAGTAGCTAAACTAGTCAAATGGGTTGAGAAAAATTAAGCTAACATGACCTAGGAAGTTCATTGCTTGCGATTGTCTTATTTTATGCTGTGCAAAACACCCCTTTAGAGCTACTCGAGAGAGAGTCTGAAAAAAAAACCTAAGGCTCGAGAGAGCTAGGTTAGAATATAGACTCAAAAGATTACGATTAAAAATGCATAAACAAGAGATAGGGACTTAGAGATAAGCTCTGTTTGCCAACCTGCATCGCATGCATCCTAGAGATAGGAATGATATTATGTGGTCGCCTTATTTTTGTGTGTGTTATCCTGTCATCGCATAAATAAGAATAGAGGCTTATGTGTAGGTTCTATTGTGAAACCCGGATCTCCATTTTCCTACTTAAGTGATTTAAGGGGTTAATTAGAGAAAGTTAAATCCTATGTTATGTAAATAATCTAATAATTTTTACAATTGTCATAATAACTGTAATAATTGTACCTTCTGTGGATCAACAATTAGTAAGAGTGAATGTAAACTATAATGGTTAGGTATTATGGTTATGATAACCATATTTTGATCCTGGAGTACGAGTAGAGAGGACTCCTAAAAGGATAAAAAGAAGAGAAAACCTTGAAGACTTCAATTTCTAAATAGTGAAGAAAGGATTGAAGAACTGAGGAAAATATAGAAATTATTTGGGAAAATTTTGTGTCGAAGTTGCACGGAGATAAACATATTCATGATAGCTAACGAGATTGGAGAGAAAGTTGGAGAGAAAATGGAGAGAAAGCAGATTGGAAAAGAATGAGATTGGAGAGAGCAGTTTGAGCGAGAAAGTGGGGGAGAGCGAGAGTTGAGCGAGAGTGGAGAGTGGCAAGACGAGCGAGAAAGTTGGAGAGAGCGAGAGTGGAGAGAGCGAGATTGTGAGCGAGAAAGTGGGAGAGAGTGGGGGTTTGAGCGAGATAGTTGGAGAGAGTGAGATTGTAAGCGAAGAAAGTGGGAGAGGGCGAGAGTGAAAAGACGAGACAGCGAGAAAGTGGGGAGAGAGCGAGAGCAGCCTATTGGTCAGCCACACCCTTGTCCGGTGCTACATTCGAACGTCATGCCCACGCCTCCGCCTATGCATTGAACAGACGATCAAGCTTCTGGGCGATGTATTTGGATGCGTTTGGGTGGATTATGCATTTAAAAAACCTAATTTGAATACAACAATGCTTGAAGATGTAGGGGCAAACGTCAAATAAATTTAGGTGTCCGATTTAAGAGAAATTCTTAAACCCTAAGAAATTGTGTTGGATGCGTTTGGGAAGAACACATTGAACCAAGGTGAAGTTCAGCTTACGTTGATAAAGGGAGGATTAAACATTTGGCCATGCAACCAAGTAGGTGCTATCAATCCCACGAGAAATTTGAACACTAATAAATAGGGAGTTGGGATTTCATTTTCAAATCACACAAAAATCATAAATTTCGTAGAGAAAGTAGAGGGCAGTGAGGGTTCAAAGGAATGTGTCAACTTTGGACGAGTAGATCTTCCAATCTACTTGTGTGTTTGGAGTGATTCCAAAGCCATCTAAAGGATAAGAGAGTCTAGCTTTCATGGTGAGGCTTCCGAAGAATAATCTTTAAGGAATTTTGCTAGAGAATGAGAAAAAGACAGAGGGGTCGAGCTATCGGGTAAGCTGGGCCAGTCTTGATGTTTTGATGATTTCGGCTAAATCATGAAGATTTATGAGCTAAGATTTTATGATAAGCTTCTTGAGACATTTTAGAATAGTGTTTTGGAAGTATCTCAAAATAAGGTCTAGAACTATGAGTAATCAAAGCTGTAAGTTGGATCTGGATTCTAGGGGTAAAAAGGGAGCCCGAGGTAGAAAAGGGAACTATTAGAAAGGCTCCTAAGCAATTAAGGTGAGTGTTATAGCTTTGATAATTAACACATAGTGTGAGTGTTATAGCTTTGATCATTAACACATAGTGTGAGTTTTATAGCATTATAGTTCCGATATATCGTGAGTGTTATGTTGCTTTGATAAATGAAGAATATTGTGTGTTTATACAGTGTTGATAGTAAATGCATATTATGAGTGTTCACTTAGCTTTATACTCTGATATTGGAATATATGCATTTGTAGATACAAAATACATGCTTTTGGTGATAGGATGATTGCCATGATATTGTTTGTGTGTGACTGGGAAAACTGAGATTATGCCCGGGATATAGTTAGTATGCTTGACGGGAAAAATATGGTCGGCTTCGGTCGGCAGGAAAATATGGTCGGCTTTCGTTGACAGGAACATATGGTCATCTTTGGTCGATGGGAAAATATGGTCGGCTTTGGTCGGCGAGAAAATATGGTCGGCTTCGATCGGCGGGAAATAATAGTCGGTGATGACCGGCTGGAAATATTTTCATCTTAAAAAGAACCACTCACTGGGTTTAGTAGCTCACACTCTTCAAAATGTTTTCTTAATCCCCCCTCCCCCCCAGGTAGCGAAAGATGAGAAGTTCCAGGGTGCTGCTAAGGTCAAGGTCTGCCACGTGCCCCAATTATACTTCCGGAGAGTTTTTACGGTTGTCTTTATAAACTTTGTTGTTGAGTCCTTAAGTTGTATAAATGTTATATCACTGTCGTAATAAAAGATGGGCCTACTTAATATGTTATATTTTATCTCCTTGACTTAATCATTCCACCGTGTATAAGTTATAGTATGGTATCAGAGTTATTTTGCAAGAATCATTAGGCAGTAAATGTCAGCTCAAGGGTTGATAACTGCTGCAGTCGCATCCCTCTTCCAGGCTGAGAAGGTGGTATGGGGGTGGGGTGTGACACCTATAGACTTATCGCATATATCGCATGCGTTCTAGCATTAGAAGCCGTAGCATTCGCATCGAGAGATGGTTTACTATTGTATGCATGTTATATGGTCACAAAGCACGAACGCCTTCTAGGAAGTGTTAGCCGAAACCCTTCTCAACCCGTTCACTGCATATTCATCACATCTCCCATTTACCAACTCTTTTCAAACTCTGCCATAATTGTTATTTTTCTTCATTAACGCAATCAACAACAACCCAACAATTTATTTATTTGGTTACTGCAAGACTTTCATAAAAATTACCAACACAATCTGTTTTCACAAATCTCTATGTTCGACCCTGGACTTACCAGAAAACTCAGAGGAATTTACACTTGGATTCCACTAAGGAAACTTGAGTGCACAACGCAATTTCATCAATGCATATCATCCACATTTCAACTCAGTAAAAATAAGCATCAAGTTTTTGGCGCCGTTACCGGGGACTTCGGCAAAATAGAGTGCTAATGGTAATTTTTCTAATTTCTTTGCAAACTCTCAATCTCTGGTGAATTACGACCCGGAGATTGAGAGGACATTTAGAAAGAGACTGAGAGACTGCCAACAGTAACCACAATCAGTGTGACAGGTCACAACACTTGTAACTATTCCACAAAGTAGGCCGCATCCATAGCGTTTCCAGGATAAGTTTTCCTTTTATATCCATATTTTACAGACCATTTTGGTTATCACTTAAGACATGATTCACTTGTATGTCACCACATACATGCTTAAGTTACAAAAAGACAACCAGGGATTTTAAGTTTACTGGTTTATGGTAAAGCAAATAAAACATTCAAATGTGCAAAGTCAAGAAGTGAAGTAATATCATATATTATACATCACAAGCGATCGTACAAAACTGTTTACAAACTACAGGACACGAGACTTTAGGGCATCAACCCCAACAGTCTCTACATGAATGAGTTTTGGATCACATCATTTGTATCAGTATACAAAATGGATTGCATCCAATAGTGTCACCAGGATGAGGTACCCAATCTCATCTGTATACTTATAGACCATTTTGGCTACATACTAAAACTTGATCCATTTTTATGTCACCACATAATAGTTAAAGTATTCATGTTATAGCCATGGATTTATTTATTGGATTTTCATAGAATGATGCAATATCAATAGTAATTTATTGAATAAAAACTCAACAACATTTTTATTGATAAATAAAATATATTAACAACATTTACGAACTGTGAGGTTAGGCCATTCCCAACAAGGTCATCCTGTTGGAAACTGATGGGTTCTTGATAATCGTAGGGGCACTCCTAAATAAACTTACCAGATCGATTATAAAGTTCCCTAACTATATCCTCTAAATAAATACCTATGTGGGAAGACTGATACGGCATCGACAATGGCATTTAGCTAGGCATCTCCCAAGGAGGATAGTATTCGCATTCAAGACCTGCGAATTCTGTATCTACATATTAGCCATAACTTAAACAATAGAGGTTAGTTCAGATATTTGGTCTCTAAGCTCACGAATCTTCCTTACCTCTTGTGTTTCTCATTGTTCTGCATATCTCACTTGAAGCGCATAAATGTTCATATTTTCTGCCATTGAAAAACAAGTAGACACGAAGAAAAAAAAATTGAGGTTTTTAAAGTTTAACAGTCAATTCTAACTAAAAGATATTTGTTAGTCAAAAAAAGCTATTATTCCTAGCTTAATGCGGGCTTGTTATTAAATTTTATGTGTTTATTTCCCTATTTTGTAGGTACCGAACAATCAAGAAGTCGAATTGGCGATTTGGAGCCAATCGTGGTTAATTTGAAGCAATTTGGAGTTGATTTGAACATTCGGGCTTCAAAGAAGTTGAAATTACCAAATTGCCATCAAGTATCATCGAGTACCATCGAGTAAAAGGCTGTCGAGTATTATCAAGTAAAATTCTACTAAGTAAATAAGTATTGAGCACCGAGTAAACGAGCATCGAGTATTGAGTTGTCAAGCAGCGAGTAGCAAGTTTTTGGAAGAATGCTCAGCGTTGCAACGCTACCTCCAAGCATCACGACGCTCCGAATGATCAACCTCGCCACCGTTGCAACACAGCATGACACTTCACTCCAACATCTGAAGACAGAACACCCAGCGTTGCAACACTCTTTCCAAGCTATGCTATGACAATTGACAGAATTTTGTGCAACGTGCGGTGCAACTAAGCATTGGAGGCATCGTTGCAACGCCTCCTTTTCCGCTCTCCAATGTGCGCTGCAGTGTTACAATGCTATTTCCAAGCATTGAAACACTGCACGAAACCTATAAATAAGGTGCTCGGGGTTAGCCTTCACAACATCTCATTTCTACTACAATACACCTTCAAATTGAGTGAAATTTTAGAGTTCAGTCCGATTTTGGGAGTCGTTTAAGTCAAATTTCTGAGCAACTATCACCATAGTCAGCCTCGATTCTCTTTTGATCATTGTAATTCCAATATGCCTTTTAGAGGCTAGGTAATTTTCTTGGGATAGTTTGTATGTCTTAATTCTTGAAGGTTTACTAGTTTAATTTATTCAATTGTTGTGAACCCTTTGGGTGGATTTGTTTTATTATTAATAGAGTTTCGATGAATTTTTCTGACAAATTAATTTGTTGAAATTCTTATATGCAAAATCATTCTAGCCTGTGCATTATTGATTGATTAAGTTGCACGTATTAGGATCGCATGTTTAGGGTCTAGACTGTTTCTGGCCAAATTCATGTATGCCCTAGTATAATCCTTCCCAAATAAATCATGCTATAAGATATGGTTGTCCGGCTTGTAGTATGTCTCAACAATTGAACCCTTTCTTAATGCTTTTCAACTTTAACTTGTTTGTCGCTGAGAAGGAAAAATTTTTAACTGAATTAGTGCTAGTTTGGATTTTTATCAAAATTGGCTAATTGAGCTGTTAGAATTTATAATAGGTTGAGGGGTTCACATAATTGGAGAAATTAACTAGTACCTAATGATAGAAAATAAAAAGCATACAAACTAATCCCAAGATTTTTCCCTCAATTTGATTCAACCCTTTTATGTGCTAACTCTTGGTTTTCTCTTTTTGATTGTCAACTTATTTTATAAAACAAAAAACAAAAACCATCAAAACCTTTTCAAGTGGAATTCATAAATTGTCCTCAGTTGATTCAACAATCTCTCTGTGGATTCAACCCCGATCTTACCACTTTACTACATTATGGTATAAGTCGTAGATTGGTGAAAATAAATTATCTTTGCTCGGGCCAGAGGCAATTACGACAACGCTAATCCTGGAGTCTGAACAAAAATTGGCGTCGTTGCCGGTGAGACTTGGCAATCAGCCTAGGAAAATTTTTGGATTCGTTTCAATAAAATAAAAGAAAAAAAAGTGTGTGTGTTAGTTCCCTTTGGTTTATGACGCACTCCTTTGGGAGTGCAGATTTCGTTTTTCTTGCAGATATTGAACAGGAGGAAATGAGAATCTGAAGGAGGCGCAGAGAAGAAATCCAAGAAGAAGAAAATCCAAAAGTTGCTGACAACACAACAATAGGAGAGGCAGTTCGTGAGAAGACCTTAAGGGAGCTGGTAGAGCCTGACATGAACCTGCAGCCCCTGTGCATCGTATTTTCACCTACCATAGTGTCATTCGAACTCAAACCTGGGCTGATCAATCTATTGCCAACCTTCAGAGGGCATGCAGGAAAGAACCCCCACAAACACATCAAAGGCTTCCATAGGTTTGTGTACGTATGAGACCCCACGAAGTCACAGAAGAGCAACTAAACCTTTAGGTGTTTCTTTTTTCACTACAAGATGATGCCAAGGATTGGTTGTACTACTTGGTTTCGGGGTCAATCACTACTTGGAATGGACTTAAAAAGAAATTTCTTGAAAAAAAATTTCGGTTTCTAGAGCCCATTCTATAAGGAAGGATATTTATGGTATAAAACAGTTTGTGGGTGAATCTTTATCTGAGTATTGGGAACGTTATAAACTCTTATATGCTAGTTTCTCTCATCCCCAGATTTTTGACCAATTACTAATTCAATACTTCTATAGTGGTTTGCTTTCCAATGACAGGAACTCAATCGACTCAGCAACTAGAGACGCTCTTGTAGAAAAGACGCCCAGGGAGGCCCAAGAATTGATATCATTCATGGCTGAGAACAACCAGAATTTTGGCACCAGGGCCACTGAATCTGATTTAACTAGTAACTTTGAGGTTAAAGAATTAAAGGCTCAAATTTCTAACTTAACTTCTCTTGTGACGCAGTTGGCCTTAGGAGGAGTCTCTCCAGCTTGTAGAGCTTGTAGAATATTAGAACACGCCTCTAAAGCATGTTCCCAACCACAAGTCAACGCAGTTGGGTGTTACCAGAGGAAGTACGACTCTCATGGCCTAGTATACAATCCAGGTTGGCGTGATCACCCTAACCTCAAATGGAGAGGTCAAAGCCAAGGACAAGGGCATGACAATTCTAATCATTCCAATCAACTGTGTAATCTTCCTCAGGTATGTATTTAGAAGACATCATCAAATCTTTGGCTGATAACTCCCTTAAATTTCAACAGCAAATTCAGCAGCTGCAAAAGGACTCTCTCCAGCTATCCCAGGACACAAAGGCTTATCAGCAAGAAATCAGGGCGAGCATGGCCAATCTAGGGACTCAAGTCACACAGTTAGCTGCTGCAATAAGTCGATAAGAGAACAAGGGTTTAGGGAAGCTGCCTGCCCAACCAGACCACACCAACGTTAGTGCCATCACGCTAAAAAGTGGTAAAGAGCTTCCATTAGACAACCTATCTCCATCTGGTAAGTCCAACGAAGAAGCTAAGAAGAATGAGGGTAAATCTTAAGCACAACCCTCTACTCTCAAGGTAAGTACACTTCCTTCACCTTCTGTTGAACCTTATATTCCTAAAGCTCCGTTTCCTAGTAGGCTAGCAAGACCAAAACAAGAACATAGGGACGACGAGTTGATCGAGATGTTCAAAAAGGTTCTGATAAACATTCCTCTATTGAACATAATCCAGCAGATCCTCAGGTATGCTAAATTCCTTAAGAAGCTGTGCACCAAAAAGATGACAGGTAAGGATAAAGAAAAGGTAGTGGTAGGTAAGAATGTATCGACTCTCCTGAAACGTAATATTCCTAAAAAAATGCCAAGATTCAGGTTTGTTCACTTTGCCCTGCATTATTGGTAATAGAGTCATCTGCCATGCCATGCTAGATCTAGGAGCCTTTATTAATGTCATGCCCTATCATGTTTATGAGGATTTAAAATTGAATGATTTACAAAAAATTGTTGTATGCATCCAACTAGCTAATAGATCTTATATCCAACCCTTAGGTATTGTTGAGGATGTATTGTTGCAAGTTAAGGACTTGATTTTCCCAGTCGATTTTTATATATTAAAAATGGATGAAATTTCTACGCCTTCATCTTCTACAATTCTGTGAAAACAGCCAAGACAAAAATAGATATAGACAAGGGTTGTCTATCTATAGAATTTAGTGGGGAAGTTGTTTCTTTTAACATATATGATGCGATGAAATTTCCTGAGGAATATTTGTCCTTGTGTTTGATTGAGGCGCATGATGTTGTAGATGATATCGTGTTGCATGATGATGATAATAATTCTGACATGTTGATTACTCCATGCATTGATCTGGATTCGCATGATTCCCATGACTTATCTCTTTCTGTTGTTAATGTTAGCAATTTAGAGGAACCTTCTTCTAACTTTGATATTCTTGATTTTCAAGTACAAGGGACTGAGCTGAAGGCTCTCCCTAGCCATCTGAAATATATGTACCAGGGAGAAGGGAACACCCTTCCAGTCAAAATCTCCAGGGAGTTGACGCCTGCCCAAGAGGAATCCCTAATTGGGACTCTGGAAACTTATAAGGAGGCCACTGGGTGGACTCTAGATGATCTCAAGGGAGTGAGCCCTTCCCTTTGCATACATAGGATAACCTTAGAGGAAGGAGCCAAGCCCAAAATCCAGCCCCTCAGAAGGCTCAACCCCAACTTGAAAGATGTCGTTCTCAAAGAAATTATGAAGCTCAATGAAGTTGAAATTATTTACCCAGTTCCTAACAACAAATGGTTAAGTATTGTCCATGTTGTCCCCAAAAAGAATGGCATGACAATTTTGGAGAACGATAAGGGTGAGATGGTGCCGATGAGTGTACAAAACGGGTGGAAAATGTGCATCGATTTTCGAAAGTTCAATGAGGTAACCAAGAAAAACCACTTTCATATACCTTTTTTGGATCAAATGGTGGAATGGCTCGTCGAAAAACCATTTTTCTATTTTCTTGATGGTTTATATGGATTCTACCAAATTCCTTTCACCCAAGAAGACCAAGAAAAAACCACGTTCACCTACACTTACGGTACGTATGCCTTCAGGAGGATGCCATTTGGGCTTTGCAATGCCCCAGGTACGTTCCAAAGGTGTATGATGAGTATATTTTTCGATTTAATAGAAAAGTGCATAGAGGTGTTTATGGATGATTATATGGTTTACGGAGAGTCTTTTGAGGATTTCTTTCATAATCTTAGCTTAGTATTGAGACGATGCATTGAGGCTAACCTGGTATTGAGTTATGAAAAATGTCATTTTATGGCTTTTCATGGGATTGTTTTAGGACATCTAGTTTCTGCAAGGGGAATTGAGGTAGACAAAGGTGAGATAGATGTTATTGCTAACCTCCCCTATCCTACATGTGTTAGGGAGATTCGTTCTTTCCTTGGTAGCGCAGGTTTCTACAAGTGTTTCATCAAGGATTTTTCGAAGTTGGCACTACGGCTATCAACATTGCTTCAGAAGGATGTTCCATTTGATTTTGACAAGAAGTGTTAGGAGGCCTTTGACACTTTGAAGGAGAAGCTGACCACTACCTCGATTTTACAACCTCCAAGATGGGACATATCGTTCGAGATCATGTGCGATGCTAGCAATTTAGCAGTGGGAGTGGTACTGGGATAAAGGATCGACAAGAAGAGTCACATCATATGCTTTGCGTCAACAACCCTAAATCCTACCCAAATTAATTACACCATGACTGAGAAAGAATTTATGGCTATTGTTTTTGCTTTAGATAAATTCTGTTATTACATTCTTGGTTTTCCTATTACTATCTTTATTGATCACTCTGCTCTCAGGTATCTGATGACCAAGAACGAGTCAAAGACCTGACTTCTATGTTGGATGCTCTTCCTTCAGGAATTCAATTTGACTATCAAGGACAAGAAGGAAGCAGAAAACTTAGTAGCTGATCATTTGAGCAGGATAGTACAAGAAGAGGACCCTGTGCCCATACGAGAGGATTTTCCAGACGAGTTCTTATTCCAGATTGCCACACCAACTCCATGGTATGCTGACATGGTGAATTTCCTTATTACTGGTTTCTTAAGAGCCAACATATTTTCTAGGTTTGGCATACCTCGAGCTATAATTAATAATCAAGGTACTCATTTTTGCAATCGGACCATCAAGGCGCTCATGAGGAAGTATGGATTCACCATCGGGTTGCCACTCCGCACCACCCTCAAATGAATGGACAAGCTGAAATATCGAATCATGAGGTCAAAAGTGCTGGATTTATGTCCTAAAACTCGTAGTTTGTAAATTAATAAACATATTCTGTTTTGTTTTTCGATAAAGTTGTTATTGAAATTGTAATCTTGAATCCAATAAACTAAGGACCTGGGGCTATTTAATGTAGTTTGAACTTTATGTAGTGACATAAATATGGATCAAGTTCAAATATATAGTCAAAATGGTCTATAGTATATGAATAAAGGGGACATTATGGATAAGGCCCACTTTGTAGTTAGTACAAACGATGTGATCCTGAATTGTTCATATAGAGATATGTGAGTGGGAGCATCCTATGTAAAGAGTTTACAAAAGATTGAACCATCAAATAGTCACTTTTTACGTTCTAAATGCCGTTTTATGTATAAAACTGACTATTTCGTTAATTGATGACCTAAGTAACATAATTTTAATTCTGAGCTAACTATGAACTCCTATTCACTCGGAATTATCCTTAGATCTGCATAGGTGAGGGCAGCTCAATATCGCTGGCCCAATAAGCCTCCCATTTCAGGGATAAGATCGGGTGGATAGCTGGGAATATAGGGTGCAAGATGGAATTCACACCTACCCGTTATAGGGATAGTAGATAGGTTGTTTCCTTTAGTACTGAATCCAGATCTTGAACAAGGTGCCCCACCCTCTCTTTGGCCCGAGAGGGATTCGGTTTATAGGTTTGGACCTTAAACCAATTGTTCATTAGAGGATCAGTGGAACTTAAGGAACAAGATGTAGTCTTGGGGGTAAAACGATTTTTATGACCCAGCCGAGATTACGAACAACCTATGAAGGATTAGCTTACTAATCATGCTTATATCAAATGGACACAAATATATCTATAGTGAGGGGAGTGCAACTATGGGACTATAGTGGAATGACTCGTTAGTTAACGAATGTTGATTAGCTCCGTCTAAAGAGATTAACTAGCTAATCTCGAATCGTTGGAGCCCATGATCTATAGGTCCATTAGGTTCCCCTACTAGCTCATAGGGAATAAAGTTAGAAAGTATGATAGAATAATTCGAATTGTTCGAATTAGGTGAAGAGAGAGAAACCGACAAGTATATGTGATATAGTGGTTGGGTTTTTCAGTTTAGAGATACAAGTTTAATATTTAAATGTAATTTAAATATCAAGAATATGAATATGTTCATATTCGGAAGCCCGAAAATAATGGAAATGGTCAAAGATGTAAAAAGTCAAAGAGTTGACTTTTGACTTTGAAAAGTCAAACTTTGACCGACCTTATATTCAAATATGATTTGAATTTCGAGAAAAATGAATGTGGATTCATGCTCAGGAGGTCAAAATTAGTCAACACGGAAAAAATCATAAAAAGTCAAAATGTTGACTTTTTGGTCAAGGTTTGACNAAAAAATCATAAAAAGTCAAAATGTTGACTTTTTGGTCAAGGTTTGACTTTGATCAAATGACTATTTTGCCCTTTGACTATAGTTAGTGGGAAAATCCAAACTTTTGTTGGATAATTCTACTAACAAAATAGTGGGCTAGGTGTTGGCTTATAATGGAGACATTAAGTCCACTAAGATAGTGGATTATAGGTGTTAGGTTTTTATGGATTTGGTTCATACAATTGTTGCATAGTTTTTTTTCTATAAAATGGGCTTTCATTTTGAATGAAAAAAGTTTTGCCAATTTTGCCAAATTGTTTTCTAAAATTGGGCTAAAAAAGAGGAAAACCCAAAACCAAAATTCCATCTTATTTTTTCATCTCTTTCTCTCTCTCGGTTTTCTTCATCCACCGGGTCCCACAACCCGGTTCTGAGTCTAGAGGATAGTAGTTCAACTCTAGTGGTGGTCCGAAAGAGTTTGGGTCAAGATTCAGCGAGGAAAAGCAGTTTTTTGGGAGCTTCAAAGGTAAGTTAATTACTATTTTTTCCTTCAATTGCATGCAATTTTTCCTTTAAATTAAAAGCAATTAGAGTGTAATTAGATCCTAATTCTGTTGTGTATGTCTCGTGTTCCATCATGTGGTATCAGAGCATGCTATAATTACGCTTAATTGCTTTCGGTGGGTGTTTTTTTCTATCTATTCAAGTGTTGAATGAAATGTGGACTAAAGTGGATTTATTATGATTTTGGCATTGTTTTTCTCTAAATTTCTTGTGGAAATTTATAATTGCTCACATGTTTATGAGCATTAATGTGTAAAAAAGGGTCTGTAAATTTGTTGAAGTCATTAGAGTTGAAATTAGGCTGTAATTTCTTGATTTCGGGAGAGAAAACAGCAGCAAAAATGGAGAAAATTTGTTTACAGACCCGATTTTAGTCTCCAAACCCGAGAAGAGCTCCCAGACCTGATGGTCTAGACAGGTCTGTTTGACCTGGTTGAGCCGGTTTGACCGGTTCAACTTGGTTTTTGGTGTTTTTGGGTCGGTTCGGGAGTTTTTCGGCCGGTTCGAGAGTTTTAAGGCCGGTTTAAGATGGTTCAAAGTGTTTGAAGCCGATTTCAGGAAGCTGGTTGCTGAATATTGTAAGATAAAATAGTTATTTGTTGTTTTTATATAACAAAATCGTCACAGTCTTTCAGTGTTGTTTACCTATTATGCATGTGATGTATAATGTTGTTTGATTATGTGTGCATATAGTATGCCATATAATTTTAAAACCCCACCATAGGAAAAGCATGTGACATGCATTTGTTATATCTTATAAGTGTTATAAAATATATACTATGCATGCTCAGTTTTAATATAAGTGTTATATTAAAGCATGTTTGATTGAAGGAAGCATGTTATAGATGAATGCTCTAGGGTTATAATTGTTATAAAATAACCTAGACTTCTAAAATCTATAACAAAGATAAAATGCATGCTCATTTAAGGTTAACCATTGAGCAATCCCATATTTCATAGAAAATAGGTCGATATCTTGTAAAACCGAAGTTACAAGAAAACTCACCCGGCAAGATCTTGGCAAAAAGTCAGATAAAATGACTAAGGTTGAAGGTTTTTAAGTTGACGGTTCACGGAACACCTACTACCTGGAAATCGAGCCAGCGTCTAAGTTAGGTTAAACCGGTTTTATGAGCATGCGTGAGCGGTGTGAGGACGCACTTCTGAAGATCAGAATCCTTTAATTGATAACGTAGAATATCTTCTACGAGAGTAGGATGCACTTGAAATGAAGCTAGTAACCCTCCTGTTTAACCGATTCATAATGCTGCCCTAGCATTATACAACTCATTAATCAGTGTACCCTTCACTAAATTGATACTAGCTTTAGTTGATCTGGTTTTTCGACTTAGAGCATCAGCTACCACATTTGCTTTACCTGGGTGATAGTCAATTGTACAGTCATAATCTTTGATCAACTCGAGCCATCTTATCTGTCTCTCTGTCTCAAGTTCAGTTCCTTCTTATCAAAAATATACTTCAGACTCTTATGATCCGTAAATATATGGCAACGCTCACCAAACAGGTAATGTCTCCACAACTTTAGAGCTAACACAACTGCTGCTAACTCCAAATCGTGTGTAGGGTAGTTACATTCATGCTTCTTTAACTGTCGAGAAGCATAAGCTACTACCTTTCCCTCCTGCATCAGCACACATCCTAACCCACATCGGGATGCATCACAATAAACCTCAAACTCTTTACCTGGTGTAGGTAAAGTTAATACTGGTGCTTACACTAACCTTTGTTTCAACACCTGAAAACTGTGCTCGCATTCTGGCGACCATTCAAACTTCGCATCTTTTCTGGTCAGGTTTGTCAATGGTAGAGCTATCTTAGAAAATCCCTCCACGAATCTCCTATAATAACCTGCTAAACCCAGAAAACTGCGTACTTCTGTTACTTTCAAGGGTCGTTCCCAATTGCCATTGCTTCTATCTTTTGGGAATCAACACTAACTCCATCAGCTGAAACTATATGCCCAATAAATACGACTTGGTTTAACCAAAAATCACACTTACTAAATTTGGCATATAACTTCTTTTCCCTTAGCATCTGCAACACCATCCTTAGATGTTCTTTGTGCTTCTATACACTACTAGAATATACTAGTATATCGTCTATGAAAACTATCACAAACTGATCCAGATAAAGATGAAATATCTTATTCATCAAATCCATAAATACCGCAAGGAGCATTTGTCAATCCAAACAGCATTACTAGGAACTCATAATGTCCATACCTCATTCTAAATGCAGTATTTGGAACATCTGTGTCTTTCACCTTCAACTGGTGATAACCTGATCTCAAATCTATCTTAGAGAACACTGTGGCTCCCTTTAACTAATCAAAGAGATCATCTATACGAGGCAATGGGTATTTATTCTTAATGGTCACCTTATTCAACTGTCTATAGTCTATGTATAATCTAAGAGTACCGTCTTTCTTCTTAACAAACAAGACTGGCGCTCCCCAAGGCGACACACTGGGTCTAATGTACCCCTTATCCTGTAACTAAACTTTTAACTCCTTCAGTTTCGTTGGTGCCATCCTATATGGTGCCTTGGATATAGGTGTTGTACCCGAAACTAACTCAATAGTAAACTCTATTTCCCTGTTAGGTGGTAAGCCTAGTAACTCTTCAAGGAACATATCTAAGAATTCTTGTACTACAGATACATCCTCAGGTCTCAGTTTCTTATCCTGTGAAACTGTTACATAGGCTAAATAGGCTTCACATCCCTTAATCAGCAGCTTCCTAGCCTTCACTACTGATATTAAACTTCCTGGAAGTATTCTTTTACTTCCTACCAGGGTTATCTATTTTTCACCTGGTTTCCTAAACACTATTTCTCTCTTAAAACAATCCATAGTGGCATAGTGTTTACTTAGAAAATCCATACCTAAGATAGCATCAAACTCTAGTAATTCTAATGGAATCAAGTCAACCCCTAAAATCTGATTTCCAAGAATTACTTCACAATTCCTGTAATACTCATGTACAACTAGAGTATCTCCTACAGGCGTAGAGATAAATAAATCCTCATTCATACGCTCAGGCACTCTATCTATATATAATGCACATATGCTAGATATGAATGAGTGCATAGCACCAGGATCAAATAATGCATAAGCGAATTGATTACATAAACTTATCGTACCAGTTACGACATTTAGAGCCTCTTCTGCTTCCTGGTGTGTCATAGCGTATACTCTACCCTACTGCTGCTGCTATTGCTGTTAGGGTCGTCCAGCTACCCCTCTCTTCTTAGTTGCATCGGATCCCTCACCTCTAGTTTTGGTTGCTCTAGATTGGTCTACAATCTGGGTAACTTCTCTTTGCTCACTCTGTGCTCCATGACCTAGCTGAGGACAATCTCTCTTGAAATGCCCCGCTTGTCCGCACTGGAAGCACACATTCCTATTGCCATAACATACTCCTGTATGGGGCCTACCACAGTTTACATAAAATGGTTTCCTCCCTGTACTAGCTACTGACTCGCTAGCACGACCTGATACCGATCTACCACTCGGTCCAACTGCAGGTCTTGACCTCTTTCGACTCAAACCTTATTGGCTTGTACTTACAAAACTCCTCATACCCAACTGTTCAGAGAACGGGGATCTAAATCTCTTACTTCTTGTTTCTCTAGGCATCTTAAACTGTCCTTCACCTGGCTGGAGTATATCTTCCCTTGCTACACTCTGCTCTACTCGGATAGCGGTCTCAATAACTGAGTGAAATTCACCCAATTGGATGTAGAGGTAACGAGTGTACGTATCTTTCTTCTCAGGCCATTCTCAAATCTCCTACACCTCTTCTTCTCTTCTGCGATGATCGGAAGGGCATATTGAGATAACTTAGTAAATCTTTGCTCATACTCAGCAACCATCATCACTCTCTGAGTTAGCCTAAGGAATTCTTCCTTCTTCTCTTCTTTAAAAGCATTAGGGTAGTATTTATCCTCGAATATCTGTCTAAACTCAGACCAAGTCATAGTTTCCGAACTATTCCTTCTGGCCTCTATCACTTTCCACCACTTCTCAGCCCCTTTCGGCAGCAAGAATGCCACTAACTCGACCTTACGATCCTCAGGGTACCTCATAACCTTAAAACATTTCTTAGTCAAGTCCAACCAGACCTCAGCATCTACTGGATCTGTGGCTCCATCGAACGTCGTGGCTTCTAAAGCTTTCAGCCTCTCGACGCCGAATTTCTTTTCTGGATCGGTCTAAATCGATCCTACACTCGCCGCCAATCTCTGAGTGATTCTATCAAACACTCGATCCTCCATCTAGGGATCTACATCTACCCATGGTGTACTCGACTCGTTCGCAGAAGTTGCTTCCTGTTCTACTGAGTCTCTAACTCTTTTCCCCTTTGGATCTGGGTCCTATCTAGCTTCAAGACCTCCGCTGGTAGGGTCAACATTCCTCTCCTCAGTCTGCCTGCTCAGCCTGCCACTTCTTCTCTGCATCTTGCCTAATTATCAAGTACACATGTTAGAGACTTACTTGGGAGACTTAATCTAATGCGTGAACTCTCTCTTTCACCCAAAATCTTATGCTCTAATACTAAGCTAGCATAAACCCAAACTAGCTGGTATCAATCCAACATTATACTCAACTTTCTCCCAGGTTTTACGTATACCTTTTCTCTAATGCCAAGCTGTCACACCCCGCCCCAGACCACCCTCTTAGCCTAGGAAAGGGCGTGACTAACAGCAGTTATCAACCCTTTTGTTGACACTTACTGCCTACTAACTATTGCGGAATAACTCTGATACCAATATATAATTTTTACACAGCAGAATGTCTTTAGGCCAAAAATTTATTAATTCAGAAACATAACATTACAACATTAGATTCATAAGTCCCAAAGCCCAAAACCCTATTCCCTATATGAACAACAGTAACATGTGTACAATAGTTATAGTAACCACCTAACAGCCGGGTTACAATATCTTTATCCTTTAGTGGCAGAGCAGATGTAGAGCTTATCTTCTGAGGATTTGACCACTACCTATGGAGGGGAGGGGGGGAAGGAAAACATTTGAAAACGGGGTGAGCTTGCTAGCCCAGTGAGTGACTTAAGAAAGATAATTGATTCTCATGCAAAATATCAATAAAGAGTTCAAACTAAAATATAAGCTTCTACAATACTTGTACTGCAGTATAAAAATTTTCCAAGCATAAAGCATATAAAGCTATTTTAATCATAAAATAGTAAAACTGTTTCTCAGTTGAGAATAACCCCACTGTGGGTAAAAACAATCCCAACACCAACTGTTAGTCAAGAGAGAACCCTTTTTCTCAATCTCTGACTCTAACAACCTACGTGCACGTGGCCATACTAAGTACCATCATACCTTAGGTACTTCTACTCAGATACCTTCTCAAATGTCCTTTAGTATCGAGCTACTAGGATACCTTCTCAAACATCCTTCAGTATCTGGTTGGTTTGGTACCTTCTCAAATGTACTTTAGTACCAATAGACACCTTCTCAAATGTCCTTCAGTATCTAGTTGCACGGATACCTTCTCAAATGTTCGGTATCACGTTTTAAGTAAAACTAGTCATCAATGACTTTTTTTAAAGCATGTAAAGTATAACACATATAAAAACATAGCTTTAAAGATACTAACGCATGCTGGGTATATTTAACACATATAAATAGCTTTTCAACAAATTTCCCATACATGCATGCGTTTAAAACATAACTCATGGTTTGCTTGGAAATCACTTTGTAAAACTAGCTGGCATGAGAATAATCTTCTTTAAAACATGCTTTCTATAAAACATTGTAAATCAAACATTTTAGTCAAAAATTTTTAGTCACTCACCTCGATCGCTTAGGAACTTTTCACTCTAGTAGTTCCTTTTCTACCTCGGGCTCCCTTTTTCACCCCTAGAATCCAGATTCAATTTACAGCTTAGATTACTCATAGTTATAAACCTTATTTTGAGATACTTCCTTCTACAAAAATGTTCTAACATATCTCCGGAAGCTTACACTAAAATTTGAGCTCAGAAATCCTCGTGGTTTGGCCGAAATCTCAAAATATTCAAGACTGGCTCAAGCTTATTCGACAGCCTGACCCTTCTGTCTTCTTCTCAGTTTCAACCCGATCCCTTAGAGATTTTTATCCGGAAACCCTACCCTGAAAACTAGACTTCCAGAGCTATCAGGTGGCTTTAAAATCACTCCAAACTCATGAGTAAATTGGGAGATCTTCTCGTCTCAAGTTGATACTGTTTTCCAGACTTCACTGTCCAATGCATCCTCTTTGAAGCTCTATGATCAATGCATGGATTTTGCTCTCAACGCGAGGTTTGCTCAACTCTCCCACTCTTTTTACTGTATTTTTGAATTGTGATCTGAAAATGAAGTCTTCTGGCCCTATTTATAGGCGTCAAACCTTCTCCAAAGTCGACACCACCTACTTGGTGGCATGTCCAAGTGTTTCTCCCTCACACTACTAACACATCCTTTTGATCAGCACAATCTAAGTGTCTTTCTCCCATGTAGCCAACGTATGAGCTTCCAATCTGATGCAACCACCTCAAATTCTTAAGGCTTAAGGTTTCCTCTCAAGAAGACACATGGTTTGATGACGTTTTCTAGGTGATCTCATCCTTTATATGCGTCCAACTATTGGATATTCAACGCATAGTCCATACTTAATGCATAGCCTATAATCAATGCATAGCAAGCTAACTTACGACCATTGCAACCCAACTTAGCCATCGCAAAGCCAGCCATCACCAACGCATAGGGTGTCCGCTCATCCTCAACGCATGGCTCACTAGGTATCATCGAACGGCTTGCTTGGCATGGGCGTGCTGCATAGGCGTTGGCCACTCGACGCATGAGCTACCTTCCAACGCATGCCTTGCCTACCCTTGTGCCTTCCAATGCATCACCTCCATGTTTCTTCCTTCAGCCGCATGCCATCACCAACAACCCTTCCAACGCATCAACACAACCTTCCAACGCATCAACACACAATTTTTATACTTAGCTAAATTTTCCAAGTTTTTCCCAAAAGTCAAGTTTTCAAATTTCCTCTTTTATTCTAATTTCCACCCTTTTCTCTACCATTCCACACTATTTTCCACATCAACCTACTTATCACACTGATCTCAATAGGGAACATACTCAAGTAGAGAAATTAGGATTCGGGGTTCATATTTACCTCCCCCTTATGAAAATTTCGTCCTCGAAATTTTGCTACAAGTCTGTCAATTAAACAACTGCGGATACTTGTTTCTGATTTGCTCTTCGGCTTCCCACATTGCTTCTTCTGTGCTATGGTTTTGCCATAGTACCTTTACCAATGGGATTGTCTTATTCCTTAAGACCTGTTCCTTTCTGTCAAGGATCTCCACTAGTTCCTCTTCATAAGACAAATTTTCTCTCAACTGTACTAGTTGTTCAGGAAACACATGGGTAGGATCTGGCACATACTTTCTAAGCATTGCCATATGGAACACATCATGAATACGAGATAACTCTGGAGGTAAATCCAATCTATATGCCATTGGGCCAATTCTTTCTATTATCTTGTAAGGTCCAATATATCTTGGGCTTAATTTCCCTTTCCTACCAAACCTAAATATTCCTTTCCACGGAGATAACTTAAGAAATACTTTATCACCAACTTCAAACTCCAACTCTCTTCTCCGTTTATCAGCATAACTCTTTTGCCTATCTCGAGTTATCTTAAGATTATCTCTTATAATCTTAACATTGTCTGATGTTCGTTGCGCAAGTTCTGAACCTAGTAATTTCCTTTCACTGACTTCATCCCAACATATCGAAGTCCTACATGGCCTTCCGTATAGTGCCTCATATGGTGCCATTCCGATACTCGAATGGTAACTATTGTTATATGCAAATTCGATCAATGACAGATGCGTATCCCAACTACCTTTGAATTACAATATACATGCTCTCAGCATGTCCTCTAATGTCTGGATTGTCCGTTCCGACTGACCATTCGTCTGTGGATGAGAAAGTGGTACTAAAATATAACTTGGTTCCCATAGCTTTTTGCAAACTGGGCCAAAACTTCGATGTAAATCTAGAGTCTCGATCTGATACAATTGAAACTAGAGCTCTAAACTGACTCACAACTCGATCAACATATAGCTTAGCTAATTAGTCTAGGGTAAAAGTAACTTTAACAGGTAAAAACTTAGCTGTTTCTATCAATCTATCCACAATTACCCATATACCATCATAGCTCGCTAGTGTCCTAGGTAATCCAAACAGGAAATCCATTGTAATATGTTCCCATTTCCACTCTGGTACTGGGAGTGGATTAAGTAATCCTGCTGGCCTATGTCTGTCCGGTTTAACTTGTTGACATATTAGACACCTGTCAACATACTCCGCTATTTCTCTTTTCATACCAGGTCACCAGTACAATCTCTTTAATGTTCTGTACATCTTCGTACTGCCCGGATGCATAACATAGGTCGAACTATGTGCCTCTTCTAGAATAGCTTGTTTAAGTGCTAAGTTATTAGGTACGCATACCCTTCCTTCTTTTAGTAGCACTTTGTCAGCTCTTAATTGATAGTTCGTCCTCAATCCTTTACTTACCTCTTCAGTTAACTTCTAAAGATCAGAATCCATTAATTGTTCACGTAGAATATCTTTTACGAGAGTAGGACGTACTTGAAATGAAGCTAGTAACCCTCCTGTTTAATCGATTGATAATGTTGCCCTAGCATTATACAACTCATGAATCAGTGTACCCTTTACTGAATTGATACTAGCTCTAGCTGATCTGGTTTTTCGACTTAGAGTGTCAGCTACCACATTTGCTTTACCTGGGTGATAGTCAATTGTACAGTCATAATCTTTGATCAACTCGAGCCATCTTCTCTGTCTCAAGTTCAGTTCCTTCTGATCAAAGATATACTTCAGACTCTTATGATCCGTGAATATATGACAATGCTCACCAAATAGGTAATGTCTCCACAACTTTAGAGCTAACACAACTGCTGTTAACTCCAAATCGTGTGTAGGGTAGTTACATTCATGCTTCTTTAACTGTCGAGAAGCATAAGCTACTACCTTTCCCTCCTGCATCAGCACACATCCTAACCCACATCGGGATGCATCACAATAAACCTCAAACTCTTTACCTGGTGTAGGTAGAGTTAATACTGGTGCTTACACTAACCTTTGTTTCAACACCTGAAAACTGTGCTCGCATTCTGGCGACCATTCAAACTTCGCATCTTTTCTGGTCAGGTTTGTCAATGGTAGAGCTATCTTAGAAAATCCCTCCACGAATCTCCTATAATAACCTGCTAAACCCAGAAAACTGCGTACTTCTATTACTTTCAGGGGTTGTTCCCAATTGACTATTGCTTCTATCTTTTGGGAATCAATGCTAACTCCATCAGCTAAAACTATATGCCCACGAAATACGACTTGGTTTAACCAAAAATCACACTTACTAAATTTGGCATATAACTTCTTTTCCCTTAGCATCTGCAACACCATCCTCAGATGTTCTTTGTGCTTCTCTACACTACTAGAATATACTAGTATATCGTCAATGAAAACTATTACAAACTGATCCAGATAAAGATGAAATATCTTATTCATCAAATCCATAAATACCACAAGAGCATTTATCAATCCAAACAGCATTACTGGAACTCATAATGTCCATACCTAGTTCTGAATGCAGTCTTTGGAACATATGTGTCTTTCACCTTCAACTGGTGATAACCTGATCTCAAATCTATCTTAGAGAACACTGTGGCTCCCTTTAACTGATCAAAAAGATCATCTATACGAGGCAATGGGTATTTATTCTTAATGGTCACCTTATTCAACTGTCTATAGTCTATGCATAATCTAAGAATACCGTCTTTCTTCTTAACAAACAAGACTGGCGCTCCCCAAGGCGACACACTGGGTCTAATGTACCCTTTATCCACAAGTTCCTGTAACTGAACGTTTAACTCCTTCAGTTCCGTTAGTGCCATCCTATATGGTGCTTGGGATATAGGTGTTGTACCTGGAACTAACTCAATAGTAAACTCTATTTCCCTGTCAGGTGGTAAGCCTGGTAACTCTTTAGGGAACACATCTAAGAATTCTTGTACCACAGATACATCCTCGGGTCTCAGAATAAAAGACAAAAAGTTTCTTCTAATGCCTATCTATGGCACTTAAGACTTGGTCACATAAATCTCAATAGGATTGAGAGATTGGTTAAGAATGGACTCCTAAATCAGTTAGAAGAAAATTCTTTAACCTCCATGTGAGTCTTGTCTTGAGGAAAAATGACTAAGAGATCTTTTACTGGAAAAGGTCTCAGAGCCACAATACCTTAGAGCTCGTACATTCGGACCTTTGTGGATCGATGAATGTCAAAGCTCGAGTGGGTATGAATATTTCATCAGTTTTATTGATATTATTCAAGGTAAGTCAATATTTACCTAATGCATACAAGTCTAAATTCTTTTGAAAAGTTCAAAAGAATATAAGGCTGAGGTTGAGAACCAGCTAGGTAAAACAATTAAGACACTACAATCAGATCGAGGTGGGGAGTACATGGACTTAAGATTCCAGGACTATATAGAACACGGAATCAAGTCACAACTCTCTGCATCTAATATACCTCAATAGAACGGTGTATCTGAAAGAAGAAACAGAACCTTGTTGGACATGGTTCGCTCAATAATGAGCTTTGTTGAGTTACCTGATTGCTTTGGGGACATGCATTAGAGACTGATGTCTATATTTTGAATAACGTTCCCCCTAAAAGTATTTCAGAAACACCTTATGAGCTATGGAAATGGCGTAAAGGTAGTTTACGTCACTTTAGGATTTGGGGATGCCCGACATACGTGTTGGTGCAAAATCCTAAAAAAATTGGAACGTCGTTCAAAACTATGCCTATTTGTAGGTTATTCAAAAGAAACAAAAAGTGGTCTATTTTACGATCCTCAAGAGAATAAGGTATTTGTATCAACAAACGCCATATTCTTAGAGGAAGACCACATAAGAAGTCATCAACCTCGCAGTAGACTAGTATTGAATGAAATTTCCAAAAAACGCTACAGATAGAGCTAGTTCATCTACTAAAGTAGTAGATAAAACTAGTACATCTGGTCAGTCATATCCTTCTCAAGAATTGAGAATGCCTCGACGTAGTGGGAGGGTTGTTCATCAGCCTGATCGTTACTTGGGTTTAACAGAAACACAAGTCGTCATACCTGATGGCGGCATAGAGGATCCATCGACATATAAACAGGCGATAAAAGATGTGGACCATGTTCAATGGGTCAAAGCCATAGACCTCGAAATGGAGTCTATGTACTTCAATTCTGTTTGGGAACTTGTAGATCAGCCAAATGATGTAAAACCAATTGGTTATAAGTGGATCTATAAGAGAAAACGAGACCAAGTCGGTAAAGTACAGACTTTTAAGGCTCGACTTGTGGCAAAGGGTCATACCCAAAGAGAGGGAGTAGACTATGAAGAAACTTTCTCTCCCATTTCCATGCTTAAGTCGATTAGAATACTCTTATCCATTACCACCTTTTATGACTATGAAATTTTGCAGATGGATGTCAAGACAGCCTTTCTAAACGGCGATCTTGTGGAGAGTATCTATATGGCTCAACCAGAGGGGTTTATTGCACAGGGTCAAGAACAAAAGGAATTGTAAGCTTCAAAAATCCCATTTATGGGTTGAAAACAAGCTTCTAGATCTTGGAATATAATATTTGATACTGCGACCAAATCTTATGGCTTTGAACAGAATGTTGACGAGCCTTTGTTTACAAGAAGATTGTCAATTCTACTATAGGCGTTCTTAGTTTTATAATGTTGACGATATTCTACTCATTGGGAATGAAGTAGGTTACCTAAATTGACATCAAAAGAAATGGGCTAGCAACGCAGTTCCAAATGAAATATTTGGGGAATGCGCAGTATGTTCTCGAGATTCAGATTATTCAGAACCGCAAGAACAGAACACTAGCCATGTCTCAAGCAACTTATATAGACAAAATGTTGTCTAGGTATAAGATGCAGAATTCCAAAAGAGGTTTGTTACCTTACATATATGGAATTCATTTGTCAAAGGATCAATGTCCTATGACACCTCAAGAATTTGAGTATATGAGACACATTCCTTATGCTTCTACAGTAGGGAGCCTGATGTATGCAATGTTATGTACTAGACCTGTCATATGCTACGCAGTAAGGATAGTCAGTAGGTATCAGTCCAATCCTGGATATGATCATTGGACTGCCGTTAAAAATCTCCTCAAGTATCTTAGGAGAACGAGGAACTACATGCTCGTGTATGGTACTAAGAATTTGATCCTTACTGGATACACTGACTCTGATTTTCAAACTGATAAAGATGCTAGAAAGTCTACATCTAGATCAATGTTCACTCTTAACAGAGGAGCAGTAGTGTGGAGAAGTGTGAAGCAAAACTGTATTGCAAACTCCATAATGGAAGCTGAATACGTAGCTGTTTGTGAAGCAGCAAAGGAAGCAGTATGGTTGAGGAAATTCTTGATAAATTTGGAAGTTGTTCAAAATATGCATCTACCTATCACCCTATATTCTGATAATAGTGGTGCAATTGCAAATTCAAGAGAACCAAGAAGCGATAAGCGCGGAAAGCATATTGAGTGCAAATACCATTTGATCCGGGACATTATACATCGTGGAGACGTTGTAGTGACCCAGATATCTTCTAAGCAAAATATTGTTGATCCTTTTACAAAGGCCCTCACGGCTAAAGTGTTTGAAGGTCATCTACAGAGTCTAGGTCTACGAAGTTTGTAAACTAGGACAAGTGGGAGAACTTTTGGGTATATTCCCTAGTTTATAGTATTCATATGTTTATTGTACTCATATGTTTCTCACTTAAATTCAACATTGTGATACTCCACTAGGAGTTTTAGTCCAATGGGAGTTTGTTGGATTTTATGTCCTAAAACTCGTAGTTTGTAAATTAATAAACATATTTTGTTTTGTTTTTCGATAAAGTTGTTATTGAAATTGTAATATTGAATCCAATAAACTATGGTCCTAGGGCTATTTAATGTAGTTTGAACTTTATGTAGTGACATAAATGTGGATCAAGTTCAAATATATAGCCAAAATGGTCTATAGTATATGAATAAAGTTGGGCGCCTTATTCTAGGGACACTATGGATGCGGCCCACTTTGTAGTTAGTACAAATGATGTGATTTTGAATCGTTCATATAGAGATATGTGAGTGGGAGCATCCTATGTAAAGAGTTTACATAAGATTGAACCATGAAATAGTCACTTTTTACGTTCTAAATGTCGTTTTATGTATAAAACTGACTATTTCGTTAATTGATGACCTAGGTAACTTAATCTTAATCCTGAGCTAACTATGAACTCCTGTTCACACGAAATTATCCTTAGATCTGCATAGGTGAGGGAAGCTCAATATTGCTGGCTCAATAAGCCTCCCATTACAGGTAAGATCGGGTGGATAGCTTGGAACATAGGGTGCAAGACAGAATTCACTCCTACCCATTATAGGGATAGTAGATAGGTTGTTCCCTTTAGTACTGAATCCAAGTCTTGAACAAGGGGCCCCACCCTCTCCTTGGCCCGAGAGGATTTCGGTTTATAGGTTGGACCTTAAACCAATTGTTCATTAGAGGATCAGTGGAACTTAAAAGAAACAAGATGTAGTCTTGGGGGTAAAAACGATTTTATGACCCAGCCGAGATTACGAACAACCTGTGAAGGATTAGCTTACTAATCATGGTTATATCAAATGGACGCAAATATATCTATAGTGAGGGGAGTGCAACTATGGAACTATAGTGAATGACCCGTTAGTTAACGAATGTTGATTAGCTCCATCTAAAGAGTTTAGTTAGCTAATCTTGGATCTTTGGAATCCATGATCTATAGGTCCATTAGTTACCCTACTAGCTCATATGGAATAAACTTAGAACAGTATGAATAGAATAATTCGAATTGTTCGAATTAGGTGAAGAGAGAAGAAACCGACAAGTTATATGTGATATAGTGGTCGATTTTTTTAGTTTAGAGATACAACTTTAATATTTAAATGTGATTTAAATATCAAGAATATGAATATGTTCAATATTCGAAATCTCGGAAAATAATGGAAATGGTCAAAGATGTAAAAAGTCAAAGAGTTGACTTTTAACTTTGAAAAGTCAAACTTTGAACCGATTCTTATATTCAAATATGATTGAATTTCGAAGAAAATGAATGCGGATTCATGCTCAGGAGGTCAAAATTAGTCAACACGGAAAAATCATAAAAAGTCAAAATGTGACGTTTTGGTCAAAGTTTTGACTTTGATCAAATGACTATTTTGCCCTTTGACTATAAGTTAGTGGGAAAATCCAAACTTTTATTGGATAATTTCACTAACAAAATAGTGGGCTAGGTGTTGATTTATAGTGGAGACATTAGGCCCACTAAGATAGTGGATTATAGGTGTTGGGTTTTTATGGATTTGGTTCATGCAATTGTTGCATGGTTTTTCTATAAAATGGGCTTTCATTTTGAATGAAAAAAGTTTTTCCAATTTTGCCAAATTGTTTTCTAAAATTGGGCTAAAAAAGGGGAAAACCCAAAACCAAAATTCCATCTTATTTTTTCATCTCTTTCTCTCTCTCGGTTTTCTTCATCCACCAGGTCCCACAACTCGGTTCTGAGTCCAAAGGATAGTAAGTCAACTCTAGTGGTGGTCCGAAAGAGTTCGGGTCGAGATTCAGCGAGGAAAAGCGGTTTTCGGGAGCTTCAAAGGTAAGTTAATTACTGTTTTTTTCCTTCAATTGCATGCAATTTTTCCTTTAAATTAAAAGCAATTAGAGTGTAATTAGATCCTAATTCCACTATGTATGTCTTGTGTTCCATCAAAAAGTATCCTAGATAAAGCTGTCAATCCAACCAGAAAAGATTGAAGCTCGCGCCTTGACGATGATATTTCGGCCTACAAAACTACATTTAAAACTCCTATTGGAACAAAGCCCTTTAAGCTTGTCTATGGCAAGGCATGTCATCTACCGGTCGAAATTGAGCATAGAGCATATTGGGCTATCAAGCAATGTAATATGAACCTAGCCCAAGCCGGTGAGGAGAGACAATTAGAACTACAGGAATTGAAGTAACTACGCTTGGAAGCCTATGAGAACTCAAGAATGTACAAGGAAAAGTCAAAATTAATACATGATAAAGGTCTCTTGAGGAAGGAATTTTGAGTTGGACAGAAAGTGATGCTCTACAATCCAAAGCTATCACTTATGCCCGGTAAACTGAAATCTAAATGGCTTAATCCCTTTGAGGTTATTAACTTGTTTCCTTAAGGTGCAATGGAGATTAGGAGTCCGGAGACGGGGAAGGAATTCAAAGTGAATGGGCACTGCCTAAAAATTTTCAATGAAGGAGAAGTCAACGTTATTTGCTCAAGCTTCATGTTGACTCCACCTTTTGTCACTTGAGCCCACATCATTAGGCGTTGAGCAAAAGACATTAAATGTTACGTTACCTGAAGGAAACCAGGAGTTTGAATTTCATTTTCTTACTTTTCTTTTCTTTTTTGTTTTGTTTTGTTTCTTTCATTTTCTTTTTAATTAAAGAGAGACTGACTACATTTACTTTTCTTCTTAGAAGAATCACAATCCTAGCTCTTGAAGGAATGCTTTCAAAATGATCGTGCTTGTACCCAAAAATCCAGGGAGTTTTTTTGTTCCCTCTTGCCCCTTTTCTTTTTGTCCTTAGCATGAGTTAAAGCCTGAATACACATTGAGGATAATGCATAGCTCTTAAATTGGGGGTGCGCAAAGCATGCTTCGTAATTGAGTAATTTGGTTGAAAATATGAATTGTTGTCTTGATTCTGTCATGATGAATGCCCAAATTTTTGTTTGCTTTGTTTGCCATTTCCTTTCAATGACAATTTGATGACGCACTCAATGGGTTTCTTGTTCTTAAAAATGAGTCATTTTCACATTGTTGAGTTTTTTATAAAAAATAATTCATGAGAACCATGTAAAATGAACCTAGGTTGAAAATTTTTCTGTTTTAAATCTCTTAAATTCTTAGAAATGGATTATCCATCTCGGATTTTCGTTGTCACCTCGAAAGGCCCTCTATTGTCTTGGGAGAAACTTTTAGTGCCTGAGAGTAAAACTAGATAGTGAGAAAATAGCAGCCTTGTGTGTGAGAAAAAAAATAAAAGAGAATTATATTAGTTACTTTTCTCTTCTGAAAAAAAAAATTGAGGCATAACTGATGTGCCTGCAAAAAAAAATAGTGTGCATGTGTGCATGGATAGAGGTGAAAAGAGATACCTCCGCTATGTCTAGTTAGGGCCCGCAAGAAAAGAGTGATAGGTTCCTGGCAGTTGAGTTTGAAAGCTAGCCCTCTAATTAAAACCGATGTCTTCTATGTTTTATGTGCATGAGTTTTGGGCACTCCTAGATAGTGTTGCTCTTTGATATGCAATAACAGTATATCTCGAGTTGATGATTGAGCCAGAGTAGAGGAAAGATGAAATGGGAGTAGGCTAAAACTTTTCCGGGTACTTTTCGATTTACAAAAAAGTTTCGTGTCTTAGTGTTTCGTTCATACATAGCTTTGATTGAAAAATGACCTTTTTATAACAAGTCTCAATTGAGTGATTGTTTGATTATGATATGTGATGCGACCCTTACGACTGTTGAGATAGAGAAAGGATTCGATGAATGGAGTGAACGATTTTCTTATCAATTTCCATGACTGAGTGTTATAATCTTGCTCGAGACGATCAAGTCTTAAGTTAGGGGTGTTTGTTAGCTCTCAAAAAGAGCTATTATTCCTAGCTTAATTTGGGCTTCTTATTGGATTTTACATGTTTATTTCTCTATTTTGTAGGTATTGAGCAATCAAGAGGTAGAATTGGCGATTTGGAGCCGATCGTGGATAATTTGAAGTAATTTGGAGCTGATTTGAACATTCAGGCTTCAAAGGAGTTGAAATTACCAAATTTTCATCGAGTATGATCAACCATCATGTATCATCAAGTACCATCGAGTAAAAGGCTTTCGAGTATTCTCAAGTAAAAATCTACCAAGTAAACAAGCGTTGAGCATCGAGTATTAAGTCGTCGAGCAGTAAATAGCGAGTTTTTGGCAGAATGCTCAGCGTTGCAACGCTACTTCCAAGCATCACAATGCTCTGAATGATCAACCTCACCACTGTTGCAACGCAGTCTGACACTTCACTCCAATGCCTGAAGACAGAACACCTGGCATTGCAACGCTCCTTCCAGTGTTGCAACGCTATGAAAATTGACAGAATTTTGTTCAACACGCGATGCAACCAAGCGTTGGAGGCATCGTTGCAACGTCTCCTTAATGCTCTCCAATGTGTGCCACAATGATTCAACACTACGCGAAACCTATAAATAAGGTGCTTGGGGTCAACCTTCACAACATCTCATTCCTACTTCAATACACCTCCGAAAAGAGTAAAATTTTAGAGTTTATTCCGATTTTGGGAGCCATTGAAGTCAAATTGTTGAGCCATTGTCGCCATAGTCAGCCTCGATTCTCTTTTGATCATCGTAATTCCAATATGCCTTTCAGAGGCTAGGTGATTTTCTTGGGATAGTTTGTATGTCTTAATTCTTGAAGGTTTACTAGTTTAATTTATTCAATTGTTGTGAACTCTTTGGGTGGATTTATTTTATTATTAATAGAGTTTTGATGAATTTTTCTAACAAATTAATTTGTTAAAATTCTTGTATGTAAAATCATTCTAGTTTGTGCATTATTGATTGATTAAGTTGCACGTATTAGGATCGCATGTTTAGGGTCTAGACACTTTCTGGCCAAATTCATGTATGCCCTAGTATAATCCTTCCCAAATAAATCATGATATAAGATATAGTTGTCCGGTTTGTAGTATGTCTCAACAATTGAACCCTTTCTTAATGCTTTTCAGTTTTAACTTGTATGTTGCTTAAAAGGAAAAGTTTTAAACTGAGTTAGAATTTCTAATAGGTTGAGGGGTTCACATAATTGGAGAAATTAACTAATACCTAATGATAGAAAAAAAAAAAAAAAGCATACAAATTAATCCTAAGATTTTTCCCTCAATTTGATTCAACCCTTTTCTATGTTAACTCTTGCTTTTCTTTATTTGATTGTCAACTTATTTTATAAAAAAAAAAAAAAACAAAAACCATCAAAACCTTTTCAAGTGGAATTTATAAATGGTCCTAAGTTGATTCAACAGTCTCTCTATGGATTCGACCCCGATCTTACCACTTTACTGCGTTTGTGGTATAAGTCTTGGATCGGTGAAAATAAATTATCTTTGCTCTGGCTGGGGGCAGTTACGACAATGCTAGTCCCAAAGTCCGAACAATATTAGTTGGCTTGCTTCCCTGGCAGCGGCACCATTTTTGACAAAGCCTGAAACTTACGTCGTTAATAAGCTTCAAACTTGATCAAAAGAAAATTTGTAAAATCACTGAACTACTTCTATTACTATAAAACGTAGCAACAATGATAAGTGCAGGGTCGAACCACAGAGAAGCAAAGAGTTAATTTCTTTTTAGATTTGACCGTGGAAAAACAGTATGAACGGGGTTTTGGTTTTTGGTTTTAAAATTGAAAACATGCAAGAAAAGGAAATTGCAAGGGATATATGATCGGATTCATCTAGTTCCCAGATCAAGTAGCCATTCAATGTAATTTAAATCATTGGTTTCCGCCAAAATATCATGTTATCAAATTATCCATGCATAGCTACCCAATTAATTTGAATTAACTAATCTCTACAAAGGCCGACAATCAATTAATTAAAAACCAATCAAGCATCCTAATTCTTAATTAAGGCTGGAAAGACTATGCCCTAACTAACCTACGTGCTCCTAGATGCAATTGGGTCCTTAGCGGCCATAAAAAAACTAGAAACACATGCATTAAGATTCAAGATTCAACTATGTTGATTAAGTATCAAGAAAAGCCATGTGCAAATAATCAATTTATTCATAAATCTGGATTAAATATGTGATGCAAAGATTCAAGGTCAGCCTATACATCTAGGCATGCTCATCTAATCGATGCTACAAGGGTAAACTCAAAGCATGGACGATTACAAGGATACGTGCGAGCTTGAATTTACTAACTAAGATATGCGATCATGATAGGGGCGTCAATCCAACACACAAAAGCAAATCTAAATCATGCAAGATTTCAAGAAAAACACAATTCTAATTTAAAGCACAAAGTTTAACAGAAAATTCATCAAATTACAAGAATGTTAGATCCAATAACTAAATGAAAGGATTACCTCATTGATTCATAGACAAACCAACAAGATATGTTCCAACACACGTCCATAATCCAAAAATAAACAAAGACTAACCTAAGGATACTGAAAACATAAGGAAAAAGAAGAATTCATGGCCTCTCCTCGGCCTCCATTGAAAAACAATACAATTTTCAGCATGTTTCGACCTAAAACCAAAGAGGAATATTTATAGAAAATCAGGGCAGCGTCGCAACGCTAGAAATAGCGTTGCAACGCTGAAGCAGCTGAAGGGGAGCATCAAGGTAGAAGTCTAATACTGGCTCCAACGCTCACTCACGCACATGCTTCTCACTCTATCCCTATTCTGTCGCGCAGTGTTGGGTTGGAGCATCAGGCAGCATTGCAACGGTGGCGCTGATGAATCTCCAGAGCATTGCGACGCTAGGAGTAGCGTTACGATGCTCGGAGCAGCGTTGCAAGGCTCCTCTGCATCACAATCTACTACCTCCAAGCATTGCATGAGCATCAGACCTAGGCAAATTATAAGTGTTGTGGTGCTTTGGTAGGGGCATTTTGGTTTATTAAACTCCTTTGAAGCTCGGATACTCAAATCAACTCCAAATTGCTTAAATTAACCCTGTTCTTCAAATGATTAATTCTACCCTTGGTTGCTCAGTACCTACAAAATAGGGAAACATGTAATCCAATAACAAGCCTGAATTAAGCTAATAATAATAGCTCTTTTTTAGAGCTATCATTGGGTATAACCCTTTGCCACAAGTCTACCTTTAAAGGTCTGTACCTTTCCATCTATACCTTTTTTTCTCTTATAGATCTATTTACAACCTATAGATTTTACCCCATCAAGTTGATCTACAAGCTCCCAAACAGATTTAAAGTACATAGACTCCATTTCTTGATTCATGGCTTTAACCCATTCATCCTTGTCAACAATTTCATTGCTTGTTTATAAGACAATGGATCCTCAACACCATCTTCAACTATGATATCTTGGGCTTCTGTTAAACCCATGTAACATACAGGTGGGTTCATAACCCTTCCACTACGTCGAGGCAATCTCAACTCTTAAGATGGATGTGAATGACTAGATGAACCAACATCAACAACTCTTATTGATGTATTAGCCCCTTCAATAACCTTTGTTTAAGTATCAATAGATCCATTAGAAATTTCACTTAAAACTATCTTATTTCGTGGTTTATGGTCCCTCATGTGGTCTTCTTCCAAGAATGTAGCATTTGTCGATACAAACACTTTATTTTAACTTGGATCATAGAAGTATTCACCTCTCATTTCTTTAGGGTAACCTACAAATAGGCATAGTTTTAAACAAGGTTCCAACTTTTTGGGGTTTTCCATTAGCACATGGGCTGGACATCCCCAAGTTCTGAAGTGGCGTAACTACCTCTATGGCCTCTCATAACTCAAAAGGCGTTTCAGAAACACTCTTTGAAGGAACGTTGTTCAAGATATAAACAACAATCTCTACTTCATATCTCCAAAACGAGTCAGGAACTTGAGCATAGCTCATCATAGACCAAACCATGTCCAATAGAGTTCTGTTTCTCCTTTCCGATACACCATTCTATTGAGGTGTACTTAAGGCTGAGAGTTGGGATGTAATTCCATGTTCTATCATATAGTTTTGGAATCTAAAGTCCATATACTCTTCACCACAATCAGATCGTGTTTTTATCTTTTTACCTAACAAGTTTTCAACCTCAGTCTTGTACTCCTTGAACTTTTCAAATGCTTCAGACTTATGTTGCATTAGGTATAGATACCCATATCTAGAATAATCAACTATGAAAGAGATGAAATATTCATATCCTTCTCGTGCTCTTACATTCATCAAAACACATTCATCGGACCACAAAGGTCTGAATGTATAAGCTTCGAGGTCTATTTGGCTTTATACCCTTTTCTAGTAAAAGGTCGTTTTGTCATTTCTCAAGGCATGACTCACATACAGGTAAAGAGTTTTCTTCTAAACCATTTAGAAGTCCACTTTTCACCAATCTCTCAATCATATTGAGATTAATGTGACTTAACCTTAGATGCCAAAGATGGACATTTTCTTTAGGATAAACTCTCGATCTTTTAACAACTGTTGTCGTTTTGAACATTTCAGCATTTAGGATGGCTTTTGTAATTGACGGCCTTACTACATATAAGTTATTTTCCATTGAACCAAAGCCTAGTTCCATTCCATTCTTAAAAATAAACACTTTATTTTCAAACAAGGATAAGGAATACTTTTGTTCAATTAGACAAGAAACCGAAATTAAGTTCCTCTTGATATGAGGTACTACATATACGTCATCCAATAACATATATCATTTCTTGTCCAAAAATAACTTAAGTCTACCTATAGCAACAGTTGAAATTACCTCACCAATACCAACTCTGGGTGTCATCTCTCCAACTACCAATTGTCTCTAGGAATTAAATCCTTGATAAGAAGAACATACGTGATTAGTAGCTCCTGAATCAACTATCTAGGCATAATCATCATTCTCTACTAAGCATGACTCCAAGACAAATAAATCATATTTATTTTCTTCGGTGTTCTTCCTTTTCTGGAGAGTAATGAGATCAACTCCACAACTCATATCATAAACTCCAAGTTTTATCTTAGAAGACGATCCTCGTTGATTAACTTCATTAGATTTAGCAACAATTGCTTTCTCGATTTGTCCCTTGACATTCAATATGGACTGGAGTTTATCTAGGGAGTTGACATTACTGGTTTTATTGTCATCAACCCTATTTTGCTTGAATTGTGAGAACTTTCGTTCAAACAATTCTTGCATTGATTGCATGATCTGATGTGCAGTGACCATGCTCTCAAATCTTTTGGCTAATGCATCAGGTATGCTTGCCAAAATGTGAACTCGGGCCTTAGTATTAGCCTTTATCCACATCTCGTATACATCACGAACATTTCGTGTTGCATCAGGGGTCGGGACTTCAGGACAATCCGCAGTCATGAAAATGTTGAGGTCGTTAACCACGAAAAAGGTTTTAATTGAATCTTTCCACGTCGTATAATTAAAAACAATCAAATTATTAAAGGCAACTAATAGAAAATTACAATTTGATATTTTTGCTGAATTGATCTTCATTAGATTTTAGCATAACTTTAAAACATTCAAACAATTTTAACAAAAATTAAATGAACCCCATTTGACATCTAATTTTGCAATGATGCTTCAGTGATTTACGACAAAAGGCACTGAAGTATAGTCAGTTGTTCCTTCACTGAACTAAGAAACTTTCAACCAATTATTACATTAGAATAACTATTATTCCTATAACAATCAGTCATAAATTATTTGGTCAAGAAATCATTAACTCGCTTAATAATTTCTCGTAAGTGTGACCCTTTATTTTAGACCCTAGAGTTCTGCCCCAATGAGCCAACTGAAGGGAAAAATTGATTGGGTCAAAAACTAAACCGATCCTATTCATTTATGGAGTTCGGGTTGATATTGACCTTGCACAAATCATCCAAAGAGGGATGCTCCTAGGGCGCCTTGAGGTCGTGCAAGAAGATCTCACGGTACAAATCAATCAAGGAGATCGTAGGACATGTTGACACACATCCCTCTCCCACTTACTATAAAAACTCTCTCATTCACCTTGATATTGACTCATGCAAACACCATCTGAAGGGGGATGCTCCCAGGGCGCCTCAAGGCCAAGCATGGGTCTCACGGTGTGGACATTAAAGGAGAAACGTGATGGAAAAATTGACATATCATATACATCTTTTTCTTCCCACTGAGTATTTTAATAACCTAGGGTTTAATTAACTTGGAAAAAATACGAATAATTATTTTTACTAAGTGATTGTTTAAGTTTGCCCAAAAGTAACACTTACTTTGGATAGTGAATTTTGATTAATGTTCGTTAAACAATTTAACAAACCTAAATCAACAATTGTATGCTCGTAGAAAATCTATCTAATTCACCTTTCCAAGTCAATTTCCAGGTAGAGGTATTCCATTTCCATCAACTTAAATACCCCAGCTTAGACAGAACTAGCCTTAGACAAAAGGTCCCTTATAGATATGTTTGCTACAAATTTAATCTTTTATTAAAATCAATTGAATCCTATTAAACTGAATAAAAAGATTAAACTAATTTCTAATCTCATTAGAATTTTGTGATCTTAGGTCTATGTGAATCATATTTTAAAACTATTTTAAAAAATGATTTTACCTAAATTATCATGCAATTCTGAATTATTGATTTTAATTCCTAATTTCATTTAGTTATAACTCTTACAAAATAAATGAAACAAATTAAAATCGTTGCATCGAATGACTTACTTTATAAAATTATAACATTTATAAAATTATCTAAAGTAATTTCTTGTATCATGCAATTCTCATTTCATTACAGACCATATATAACACTTATATAAGAAGGCAATGAAATAATTGATAACATCCATCCATACATACATAAAACTATATATTATAACACTTACAATATAAATGATGCATCGCTATATTATTAAAGCATGTAAGCATATAATATAACATTTATATTATATGATGCATGAGCATGTTATAAGATTAAATCATGCAACTATATATTATAGCATTTATAATATAGATGATGCATGAATGATGCATAACCTATGGTGGGATTTTACTATATGACATACATCATGACATAATAAAATAATTAAACCATACATCATATGTATAATTTAAACAGCAATTATGGACTGGGATTGGACTCCTAAAGCCATTAGTTAAATTAATATAAAATTTATATCAACTTAATTAATCAAAAACTAACTATTATAATAATAAATAGTCATCTGGTTCAAAATAGGTGAACCGGGCCTTGAACCACTCGAATCTGAGCACGTATTGCTTGAACCGGCCACGAACTGGTCTAGAAGAACCCAAACCACCCAAACCAGAAAACCCACGAACCAAATCAGACCAGTAAACCACGAACCACACACGAATCGGAGCTGGACCGCGTGTCTTCTCCATCTCGATGTGTCGTGAGGTCGTGTCCTTGCATCACGACTGATAGCTCTCAAAAAGAGCTATTATTTATTGGGTTTTATGTCCTAAAAACTCGCAGTTTGTAAAATAATAAACATCTTCTATAATCAATATACTTGTTATTGATTTCATAAATTGTATGAAAGTCTAAATCCAATAAACTAAGACACATGTCTATTGTATGAGTACTTGAACTTTATGTGGAGACATAAGAGTAGATCGGGTTCGAGTAAATAGTCAAAATGATCTATGGTACATGAATGAGGTTGGGTACCTTATTCTGGTAACATCATTGGATGCGGCCTACTCTGTAGTTGTTACAAAGAGTTATAAAGTGCTACATACAAAGTGATTCTAATTCGTACATGTTATGACATGAGGAGTAGGGGCGTCCTATGCAATGAGTTTGCATAAGATCAGGACCAAGAAATAAGTCACTCTTACTTTATAACGTTGTTTACTGTTTAAGACTGATATTTCACCTAGATGACCTAGATAACCCGATCTTAATCTTGAGCTAACTATGAACTTCTGTTTATTTGGAATTGCTCTTAGATTTTCATAGATGAGGGTTGGCTCAACAGCACCAGTTTAATAAGACTCCCATTTCAGGGGTAAGACCATATAGATAGTTGGGGACATAGGGTGCAAGACGGAGTTCACGCCTACCTAATTTAGGGATAGGAGAAAGGTTGTTCTCTCAAGTACTGAATCCAGGTCTTGAACAAGGGGCCTCACCCTCTCACTGGGCTGAGAAAGTTTAGTTTAGTGATTGGATAACAAACCAGTTGTTCATTAGAGGATCAGTAGGGACTTGAGGAATAAAACGTAATCTCGGGAGTAAAATAGATATTTGACCCAGCCGTTATTACGAACAACCTGTGAAGGGTCGATTTGCTGATTATGGTTAAATCATGTGGACATAATATATCTACAGTGAGAGGAGTGCAACTATGGGCTTTAGTGGAGTGACCCATTAGTTAACGAATGGAGATTAATTTGGTTTAATGAGTTTAGCCAATTAATCTTGGATCGTTGGAGCCCATGATCTGTAGGTCCGCGAGGTCCTCCTACTAGCTCGTAATGAACTAGCTCTAGAATAGCGTGATAAATTAATTTGAAACGTTCAAATTAGAATTAAGGGAATTATTAATTATATGAGATATAATTATATGTTTAATTTTAGAATTAAACTAAATAGGAGAATATATATATTTAAATATGATTTAAATATATAAAAATGGATATGTGTTAAAATTAATTTAATATTTGATATTAAATTAATTAAGCTTTATTTAATAATTAATTTATGAAATTAATTTATTTTTTATTTTTTAAAATGAAAATAGATTTTATAAAATCAAATTTTGATTTTTAGATAAAATTGGAAAAGTAAAAACCAAAAACACACAAAATGAAAAAAAAAAAAGGTTTTTCCATTATCCATTACCAAGTAGCTCACTAAAATGGCATTATCATTGCCTTGTCTTCTCCAAGCATGAGCTGCAACTCATGCAACTCTTTTCTTTACATATTGATCTGCAATATAATGAAAAGATTAGAGTGAAAATCAGGCATGCAATCTATAGAGATTTAAGAGAAAATTTGGTTTGAAGAAAGAGTTCTTCAGCTAATTTTCTGCAGTGATCATTTCTCCTTCTACCCTTGATTCAAGCTTGTTTTGAGTCCCACAACTCAATCTAGAGCACCAAGAGAATAGTGAGGAAGATCTTGAGGTGGTCTACAACAAGATTTGGAGAAGATAGCAGCTGGTGAAGGAGCTTTGAAGAAGGTCTACAAGAAGTATGTCTTGAAACTCACTTGTTTCTGCAAAAGCATGCTTTATATTTTGCCAAAATTAGTGAATTTGAGTGCTTAGATGATCCTTGTGCTTTCGCTGCTGTTGATACAATCCTACAGTTACATGCATTGAAAGTATGTTATAATTGTTATAATATATAGTATGCATGTTAGGGTTTCTTGTATTTAGTATAAATGTTATATTAAATGTTGAATGCCT
This sequence comes from Benincasa hispida, assembly GCF_009727055.1. Taxonomy (NCBI): domain Eukaryota; kingdom Viridiplantae; phylum Streptophyta; class Magnoliopsida; order Cucurbitales; family Cucurbitaceae; genus Benincasa; species Benincasa hispida. Next base: position 5,712,212 of record NC_052356.1, on the reverse strand, counting down.
CATGTATGTTATGGATGAATAGCATGTCTAAAGTTTTATAAATTGTTATAAAATTGGGTTAGACATTTAAATCCATAATCAACAGCTGCATGCTCACGTAGTTGACCACCTGTTTTAATTGTTAAAACTTATAAAATCTAAGTTACAAACTCAACCGGTATATAATCCTGTCTAAGGTTGTGGGTACTTAAGATGACGGTTTACAGAACACCTCCTACCTAGGGATTATGGCCAAATTATTAAGCGTTGGTAACCGGTTTTATGAGCATACACGTGATGTGAGGTAATAAAATGGTTTATCACCTAGACATCATAGGTTAAAATCCAAATATAAGAGTTATACTTGGATAAACCACATAGACTTAGGGTTGTTTTATTAACCGAAAAGAACCTAAGTATAAATCTACCCAAATAGAACACTTCAATGGCAGTTTAATAACTTCTATATGATAGAGTTATTAGAAAACTTCAAAGGGAGATTAATAACTTATATGATATGTTATTTTTAGCTCTCGCGTCTCTAAGAGTTCACAATCCATAATTAAGCGGTACTTCGTGTCACCCTAGAAGTGACCTCCATTCGGAAAGTATTTTTTTTAGCTTAAATCTAGATTTTGGTGAATAAGAGGAATTTGTTCAAACATAAATCTATTATTCGATATATAGATTTCAACTATCATATCTCCACATAGTTTACACCATGAGATTCATATGACGCTTCGTGTCACCCTAGAAGTGGCCTCCATTCGGAAAGTGTTTTGTATGAGTCAATATCAAGGTAAATGGAGGAAGTAGTTCATAGTAAGTGGGTGAAGGATATGTGTCAATATATCCTACGGTCTTCTCCATTGGTCTGAACCGTGAGATTCCTATGTTGCACCTGCTGATAGTCGTTTAGTGACAGCTATCCCCTCGGAGGGTTGTAACATAGGATTCGGAACAACATAGGCTTCAGTAAAATGAATATGGCCTTATGGTTCCGTCTTGGATGTTGTCTTCTATTTCGGAGGCAAATTCATACCGTCCTATAGGATCTGAAAATGGCGAGTCACACTTACAAGAATTACTAAGTTGTTAGTAAAGATCTTGACCAAAAACAATAACTAAACGACTAAAGGAATAAGAGTTATTAGTTAAAATTGTTTGTTTTAGCGAAGGAGTATATGACTGCCCCTCGGTAGCACATATTCTGACTCACTAAAATATCGTTGCAAATAAATAATGGTTATGGGTACATTATTATTTTTTGCTAAAACTTGATTTTGGATTTAGTTACAATTTGCTAATAAGAATTTGTTTGAATCAGCATATTGAATTCTTCTATAATACTCTCTTCTGATGTACATAACAGTAAAATCAAATCAACAAACAAATTAATAGCGGTTGGTTACACCAAAAGAGTTCTAATAGAGGATTGTCCTCTATCTCCCAACTCATCTGAAATTATGAATTATGTAGATGAGAATGTAAAATTCGAACAACAAGATAAATATGATTTACTTGTTATCGAAGCATATCTAGTAGAAAACGATAAAATCTGGATAATTGATTCAGGTGTCGTTAATCATGTATGTACTATCTCACAAGAAACAAGTTCCTAGAGATAGTTGACAGAAGGTGAACCAATTTTTAAGGTAGGGACCGGGGAGATTGTTTCAGCCAAAGCAGTGAGAGATATGAAGTTATTTATAGGAGATAAGTACATTTATTTTAAAAATGTATATTGTATTCCTCATATGAAAAGGAATCTAATATCTGTCTCTTGTTTGCTAGAACAAAATTATAATGTTTATTTCGAAAATGGTGAAGTGTTCATCAATATGGGAAATAAACAGATTTGCTCTGCAAAATTAGAAAATAACTTGTACATGTTAAAACCAACTAAAATCAAAGCTGTGTTGAACATAGAGATGTTTAAAACTACTGGGACTCATAAGAAAAGGAAGATTTCTCCAAATGCCTATCTTTGGCACTTGAGACTGGATCATATAAATCTGAACAGGATTGAGAGATTGGTTAAGAATGATCTTCTAAATAAGTTGGAAGATAGTTCATTACCACCATGTAAGTCTTGTCTTTAGGGTAAAATGAAAAAAAGATCATTTTCTGGAAAAGGTTTTAGAGTCAAAGAATCCCTAGAGCTAATTCACTTAAACCTTTGTGGGCCTCTAAATGTTGGAGCAAGAGGAAGGTATGAATATTTCATCAGTTTTATAGATGATTATTCAAGGTATGGGCATGTTTACCTAATGCACCAAAAGTCGAAAACTTCTTAAAAGTTCAAAGAGTATAAGCCTGAGGTTGAGAACTAATTAGGTAAAAAGATTAAAACACTTCGATCGAATCGAGGTGGTGAGTATATGGACATAGAATTCCATAACTATTTGATAGAACATGGAATTTAGTCTCAACTCACAGCCCCTGGCACACCTTAGCAAAACGGTGTGACAGAGAGGAGAAACAGAACCTTGTTGGACATGGTTCGTTTCATGATGAGTTACGCTCAGTTACCAAATTCTTTTTGGGGACACGCAGTTGGGATTGCAGTGTATATTTTGAACATGGTTCCCTCGAAAAGTGTTTCTAAAACACCTTATAAGCTCTGGATAGGACGTAAAGGAAATTTATATCACTTCAAAATTTGGGGTTGTCCGGCACATGTGTTGGTCAAAATCCTAAAAAATTAGAACACCGTTCAAAAGTATGCCTATTTGTAGGCTACCCAAAAGAAACAAAAGGTGGTCTCTTTTATGATCATCGGGAAGATAAGGTATTTGTGTCGACAAATGAAATTTTCCTTGAGGAAGACTATGTAAAGAATCATCAACCTAGCAGTAACCTAGTAATAGAAGAAATGTCCAGAGAAACGACAAAAGTATCAACAAGAGTTGTTAATAGAGCAGGTCCATCAACAAGAGTTATTGATGAAACTGATACTCCACATCCTTCTCAAGAGTTGAGAACGCCTCGTCGTAGTGGGAGGGTTGTGCAACAGCCTGCCGACACATGAGTTTAACTGAAACTCAAGTCATCATACCAAATGATGGTTTAGAGGATCTATTGTCTTTTTATCAAGCAATGAACAATGTGGACAAAGAACAATGGATTAAAGTCATGGACCTTGAAATGGAATCTATATATTTCAATTCTATCTAGGATCTTGTAGATCAACCTGAAGGGGTAAAATCCATCGGTTGCAAATGGATCTACAAGAGAAAACGAGACCAAGCTGGTAAGGTATAGACCTACAAAGCTAGACTTATGGCAAAAGGGTTTACCCAAAGAGAGGAGTTAGATTTTGAAGAAACCTTTAGATTCCATGATAAAGTCTATTAGAATATTCTTATCCATAGCCACATTTTATGATTATGAAATATGGCAAATGGATCTCAAGACAGCTTTTCTAAATGGCTATCTTGAAGAGAGTATCTATATGTCTCAACCAGAAGGGTTTATATAGCAGGGTTAAGAGCAAAAAGTTTGCAAGCTTAATCGATCCATTTATGGATTAAAACAAGCTTCTAGATCCTGGAATATGAGATTTGACGCTGCGATCAAATCTTATGGCTTTGAACAAAATGTTGACGAACCCTGTGTATACAAGAAGATTGTCAACAAAATTGTTGCTTTTCTGATGTTGATATTCTATTCATTGGGAATGAGGTAGAATATCTAGCTGACGTGAAGAGATGGTTGGCTACACAATTTCAAATGAAAGATTTGGGAGAAGAATAGTATGTACTTAGAATCCAAATAGTTCGGAATTGCAAGAACAGAACATTGGCATTATCTCAAGCATCTTTTATAGACAAGATGTTGTCTAGGTATAAAATGCAAAATTCCAAGAAAGGATCTTTACCTTTCAGGCATGGAATTCACCTTCTGAGGAACAGAGTCCTAAGACACCTCAAGAAGTTGAGGAGATGAATCTTTTTCCATATACATTTGCAGTTGGGAGTTTAATGTATGCAATGTTGTGTACTCATCCCGATATATGCTATGTCGCAGAAATTGTCAGCAGATTTCAGTCCAATCCTGGTCATGACCATTGGACTACTATTAAAAACATTCCGGAGAACGAGAGATTATATGCTCGTATATGGTTCTAAGGATCTGATCCTTACTGAATACACTGATTCTGACTTTCAGACCGATATTGATTCGAGGAAATCAACTTTGGGGTCAGTATTTACTCTGAACGAAGGAGCAGTGATGTGGAGGAGTGATAGCAGGCAGAAATGCACGTTATCATTGTGCTAAGTTATTAAACAATGTTGGATTACGTTGATAAAATATGTTAAATTGCGTCCATTAAGCATAAATTATATAATATTGCGATTGCATGCGTTCAGCATATTAGAACTATTGATTTTTGTATTTTTGTGCAGAATATGCATTAACGCAATGCAAGATTGCGATCATAGGAAATTATCGGTCAAGTGCAACTTCACTGCAAGACTTTGCATTGATCGTGCTCGCAAACATTCGCCCGAGAAGGATCGCCGCAACTTGGTCAGTGCAACAAGGTAGGCGCATCTGGGTGAAAGGCCAATGAAGAGCGATGGGACAGAAAGTTGATGACAGTCGAATCCAAATTAAGTTGACAGCCGATAACAGTCACAAAGTACATTCAGCTTTATCGGTAACAATCATTCGGTGCATCAATCAGGAATTAAAGCTGTCCCATCTGTACAACTGAGAGAGAGAAGCCGCCTTTCACCATCTGTCCCATCATAGGTTTTTTATTCCATTTTACGGCGAAGCAAGAGAAGAGTGGTGGCGCCAGAGATCGCCCATGGAAACTTGAGAGAGAACCTTGGGGCGTAAGAGCTGAGAGTGGGCCGACTCCCGCGAGAGTGAAAATATCTTTAGAGCATGAGTAGAAACAGTGTAAACGCCTGGCAGCAAGAAATTGCTACCAGGCTCTTTACTATACTTGCATTGTTATTTTGTACTTCATCTTCATATCTATTCAATGGAAGTTCTATTTCTACATCTGCTCACTCTCTTAATACGCATGAGTAGCTAAACTAGTTGAATGGGTTGAGAAGAACTAAGCTAACATGACCTAGGAAGTTCATTGCTTGACATTGTCTTGTTTTATGCTATGCAAAATACCCTTTAGAGTTACTCGAGAGTGAATCTAAAGAAAGAACCTAATGTCTCGAGGGAGCTAGGTTAGAATCTAGACTCGAAAGAGAAAGATTAGGCTTGCATAAACAAGAGATAGGGACTTAGAGATAAGCTCGATTTGTCAGCTTGCATCGCATGCATCCTAGGAATGGGAATGATATTATGTGGTCACATATTTGTGTGAATGTCATGTTGTCATCTCATAAATAGAGATAGAGGTTTATGTGTAAACCTTGTAGACTTATCGCATATTTATCACATGCGTTCTAGCCTTAGAAGCCGTAGCATTCATGCCTAGAGGTGGTTTACTATTGTATGCATGTTACATTATCGCAAATCATGAACGCATTCTAGGGAGTGTTAGCCGAAACTTTTCTCAACCCGTTCACCGCATATTCATCGTATTTCCCATTACCAACTCTTTTCAAACTTCGCCACATTCTTTATTTATTTTTATCAACGCAAATAATAAACCCAACAATTTATTTATTTAACTGGTTACCGCAAGTCTTCATAAAAATCACCAATGCAACTATTTTCACAAGTCCCTGTGTTCGACCCTGGACTTACCAGGAAACTCAGAGGAATTTACACTTGAATTCTGCTGGGAAACTTGAGTGCACAACACAATTCCATCAACGCATATCATCCATATTTCTATTACATAAAACAACGCACCAAGTTTTTGGCGCCGTTGCCGGCGACTTCAGTAAAAAAAGTTTGTTAACGGTAATTTTTGTGATTTATTTGCAGAACTCTCAATCTCTGGCAAACTACGACCCAGAGATTGACAGAACATTTTGAAAGAGACTAAGATACTGCCAACAACAACCACAATCAGAAAAAGAAGAGATGGCGAAGCAGCTTGGAGGTAGAGCACCAAATGATAACAATGTCATAGCGAATCCAATTCTGTTGGCAAACGATCGCAATAGGCCCATTAGGGACTATGTATCGCCAAACCTCTACAATTTCTCTCCGGGAAACATGAGGCCTGCCCTCGATGAAAGCAGATTCAAGATGAAACCAGTGATGCTGCAGATGATTCAGACTACAGGTCTATTCAGAGGAAGGCGTGGCGAGGATCCGTACGTCCACCTCCGAAGTTTTAGTGAAATCTGCAATACTTTTGTGTTCCCGAACATCTCTGCTGAAGAAGTTCAACTAACGTTGTTCCCGTTTTCTCTCTGTGATCAGGCTAAGAAATGGGCTTATTCGCTCGAACCAGGAGAGATTACTTCTTGGGAGCAGGTAGTGGAGAAATTCATGAAGAAGTATTTTCCACCTACCGAGAACGCAAGACGAAGGAAGCTTATTACTAATTTTGAACAGGACATGGATGAATCGCTCAGCGATGCTTGGGCGAGGTTTAAAAGGTTGGTCCGAGATTGTTCGCATAATGGGATACCAGACTGCCTTCAAATGGAAATTTTCTATCACGGTTTGAATCCCGCTTTGCAGACCGCTGCCAATGCGGCAACCGCTGGTGATCTGCTTGACAAGACTTACGATGAGGCGAAGAATATCCTAGACCGCATTTTCAAGAACTATGAAGATTGGAAAAAGAGTGACCAGAGATTGAGACTTAAAGATTCTGACGCAAACAACGGTGCTATTGTTTCATTACAAAACCAAATGACTGCAATTATGAATTTGATTCAAGGAATGGCGATCAGCAGCCCAACACCGCAAGGTGGGCAAATCAACGCAATAAGTCAAAACACCGCAAGGTGTACGACTTGGGTGATGGGCATGCGATGGAAGATTGCCCGCAAAATCCACAGTCTGTATGTTTTGTAAAGAATAATCCCTTTTCAAACACTTACAATCCCAGGTGGAGGAACCACCCTAATTTTTCCTGGAAGAATCAACAACAAAATTTTCAACCTGTGGCGCAAAAAGAAGGGCCACCAGGATTCTTCCAACGCAACAACGGTCAACAGAGAAATCAAGCAAGTAGCTCACAACCACTGCAATTCTCTTCTCTGGAGCCTATTGAAGCAATATATAGAGAAAAACGAGACAGTGCTTCAAATTCAGGCTACGTCCATCCACAACCTCGAATTGCAAATGAGCCAAATTGCGAGTGATCTAAAAAGTAGACCGCAAGAGGCATTGCCAAGTTCTACAGAACTTCCATGCAACCCAGGGGGATCAGGTAAGAAGCAATGTCAGGTTGTGACATTGCGCAGTGGAAAGACTGTGGAGGGAGAAAAGAAGGATCAGAGTAGAACAACTCTCATCGCAACGGAGCCTGAGATTGCGGTAACGCAAGAAGAAGAAAAACAAAATGAAGCAGTGGAACCTGAGGTTGTGTCGAACTCAAAGTCAAATGAAATGGGAACCGTGAAAGTCCAGTTACCACCTTTCCCTCAGAGGTTAAGAAAGAAGAAAAACGAAGAGGTACAGTACCAACGCTTCTTATCTATGTTAAAGCAATTACATGTTAACATTCTTTTCAGTGAAGCGATTGAGGAAATGCCTGCCTATGCCAAGTTTCTGAAGGACATGGTAACTAAGAAGAGAGGCGCTGGAAAATTTGCCACGGTGGCAATAACGTAAAGTTCCAAATCCATTATCCCACCGAAGATGAGCGATCCGGGGAGCTTCACTATTCCTTGCTCCATAAGAGGACTCTATATTAGGCAAGCCTTGTGTGACTTGGGGGGCAACATAAATTTGATACCGCTGTCAATTTTTAGACAATTAAATGTGGGGCAACTTGTGCCCACATCAGTGACTCTCCAATTGGCTGACAGATCTTTGGTTCATCCAGAAGGTAAGGTGAAGGATGTACTGATCATGATTGATAAGTTTATTTTGCCAGCTGACTTCATCATTCTAGACTATGAGGTTGACAAAGATGTGCCCATCATTTTGGGGCGACCTTTTCTATCAACGGGTCGTCTCAAATTGATTACACAAGGGAGTTTGAGTATAAACGGACAGAAGCTCAAATTTAATATAATTCGTGCCATGAAATTTTCGGATGAAGAAGACCTGCAAGATTCTGATGATGACCTAAATTTGATTGAAGAAGAAAAGTTTTATGAAGAGTGTGAAGAAAAGGATGCCAACACATCTGTAGCTGCCTGCAATGTGATCGTAGCAAAAACAAACAAAGAAGAAGAAGTGATCGCAACGCAAGAAGAAAAGCCAAAAGAAGAAAGAAAAACAATGCAACCTTCCCTCATGGAACCACCAACACTTAAACTAAAGACCCTACCAACCCATTTGAAGTACGCATTTCTAGGGCAGAATGAGAAACTGTAAGTGATAATTTCCTCTGCGCTCAACGAAGATCAAGAGAATGCGTTGATGAGCATTCTCAAGAAATATGTGCGAGCAATTGGCTAAACGCTCGCTGACATCAGAGGAATTAGCCCCGTGTACTGCATGCACCACATTCGTCTTGAAGACGACCACAAAGCAACAATTGAACATCAACGCAGACTCAACCCTGCGATGAAAGAGGTCATCAAAAAGGAGATTATCAAGTGGCTAAATGCGGGCATTATCTATCCCATAGTAGATAGCATGTGGGCCAGCCTCGTGCAATGTGTGCCGAAGAAGGGCGGAATGACGGTAGTCCCAAATGAGAACAACGACTTAATACCGCAAAGAACCATCACTGGATGGCGCATATGTATGGACTACCATAAGCTGAATTCGACCACAAAGAAAGATCACTTCCCTCTGCCTTTTATCAATCAAATGCTAGACAGACTAGTAGGGAATGATTTTTATTGCTTCCTGGATGGGTATGCCAGATACAATCAAATCATGATAGCTCCTGAAGATCAAGACAAGACCACATTCCCCTGCCCATATGGGACGTTTGCTTTTCGCCGCATGTCGTTTGGCCTCTGCAATATGCCAAGCACGTTCCAAAGGTGCATGATAGCGATCTTTTCAGATTATCTCGAGGACTCTGTGGAAATATTTATGGATGACTTCTCTGTTTATGAGAACACTTATGAAGTCTACTTAGCTAGCTTGGAGAAGATTCTAAAAAGATGTGAAGAGACAAATCTGGTGTTCAATTGGGAAAAGTGTCATTTCATGGTTAAGGAGGGTATAGTGTTGGGACACAAAATCTCCTGAGAAGGGTTGGAGGTGGACAAAGAAAAGATTAAAGCAATTGAAAAACTCCCACCTCCAAGCAGCGTGAAGGTTGTGTGAAGCTTCTTGGGGCACGCTGGATTTTATAGATAATTCGTCAAAGACTTTTCTAAGATCTGTCTCTTATACACATCTAGATGTGTATAAGAGACAGACTTCCACCTCCAAGCAGCGTGAAGGTTGTGTGAAGCTTCTTGGGGCACGCTGGATTTTATAGAAAATTCGTCAAAGACTTTTCTAAGATAGCATGACCACTTAGTGCGTTGTTAGAGGCATACAGGAAATTTAAGTTTGACAAAAATTGCCTCAACGCATTCAGAGGATTAAAAGATGCATTGATTAACGCACCCGTACTGATTGTGTCGGATTGGACAATGCCATTTGAAATCATGTGCGATGAAAGCGGGTATGTGATGGGGGCTGCATTAGTACAAAAGAAGAAAACTATTTTGCACCCCATCACATATGCGAGTAAACTAAACCCTGCTCAAATAAATTATACCACCACTGAGAAAGAACTCCTGGCAGTGATTTTTGCATTGGAGAAATTCAGGGCATATCTGTTGGGAACCAAGGTACTCATTCACACTGATCACTCGGCAATCAAATATTTAATGACAAAAAAGGACGCAAAGCCAAGGTTGATCAGATGGGTTCTCCTCCTTCAATAATTTGATATCGAGATAATTGATTGGAAGGGAATAGAGAATCAAGTTGTGGATCACTTGTCCAGATTGGAAAATCCTGAGGTTGACCGCAATGAATCTGAGGTGAGTGCTGTGTTCTTGGACAAGTAGTTGTTCCACATAGAAGAATTGCCCTGGTATGCAGACATTGTTAATTATTTGGTTTGTGAACAATTTCCTGAAGATTACACCTATCATCAACAGAAGAATCTCAAGAATGAATGCAGACACTATTGGGATGAGCCGAATCTGTATAAAAGAGATGCAGACCAAATCGTTCGATTATGTGTACCAGATGCTGCTCAACAATGCTATTCTCACAATGCCATGACTCACCATATGGTGGGCACTTTGGAAGGCAACGCACTACAGCCAAAGTTTTGCAAAGTGGATTCTTTTGGCCTTCATTATTCAAGGATGTGGCTGACTACACAATGAAATGTGATTGGTGTCAACACACAGGCAACATTTCATGGAAGAACGCAATGCCAATGAACACTAACTTGGAGCTAGAACTATTTTACGTATGGGGGATTGATTTCATGGAACCATTCCCTCCTTCAAAGGTAAGCACTATATTTTATTAGCCGTCGACTATGTCTCCAAGTGAGTAGAGGCAACAGCATGCGCCGCAACTGATGCGGCGGTAGTCTCCCAGTTCCTGAAGAAAAATACTTTCACTCGTTTTGGCACTCCCTGTGCCATCATAAGTGATGAAGGATCACACTTTGTCAATCACAATATCAAGAAGCTGCTGCGATAGTACAATATCCTCCACAAGGTGGCCACCGCATACCATCCGCAGACGAATGGCCAGGCTGAAGTGTAGTTAAGCCTTCATGGAAAGGCTGGGCAACAAAGCTTGACGATGCGTTGTGGGCATACCGGACCGCATTTAAAACACCCATAGGTATGTCCCCCTATGTGTTGGTATTTGGTAAGGCATGTCACTTGCCTTTGGAGCTGAAATATAAGGCACTGTAGACGGTAAAGAAGCTGAATTTTGATTCGAAGAAGGCAAGGGAAGCGCAGAAAATGCAACTGGTCGAGCTAGAAGAATGAAGGAACACGCACATGAAAATGTGAAGATTTATAAAGAGCGCACCAAGCGCTGGCACGATCAACACATATGCGGTAAGAACCTCCAAGTCGGACAAAAAGTCTCGCTTTTCAATTCACGTTTGCGACTCTTCCCAGGAAAGCTAAAGTCACGTTGGCCTGGACCATTCATAATTCGACAAGTACTTCCGCATGGCGCGGTGGAATTATCAAATGACGACGGAACCAACATATTCAAAGTCAATGGGCAGCGAGTAAAGGCATACCATGGAGAAGACTGGCATCGCCAAATCGACTCCGTGGAACTAAGAGACTTTGAATGAAGAAGGAAGTAGGTGGTCCCTACGTTATCGAATATCACAACTTATCAGGGATGCAAGTTTTGGGAAACCTCAAGTCTTCAACTCTTTTCTCCACTACTCGAAATTTTCACTATCTTTTCAATTCTGATTTATTCTTATTCTACTATCACTATCGTTATTACATATATAAAAAAAATTGTGATAACGATTTTTATTTTGTTTAAAATAATTTGACCATCTCTTTGTTTTTCTTGCAACGATCGAGGCGCTGGATTGCGGAGATGTTACGTGAAGAAGCGCTTATCTTATTCCATCACCGCAACCCAAAGAAGAGAGATCGCCGCAAAGATGGATGCGTCAATACAATGCAGGCTACAGTGCAAAATTTGGGGGTGTACTCTTCCTTATCTTTATTTCCTTTTGCTCTATCACATTGCATTTTAGTCTTCAAAGTTTTATCACCGCATCCTCTTTAATCACCGCAATCATTTGAAATAGATAAATTTAGCGAGTCACCGCATTCTGTTTCTTATCCAAGTATAATTTCAATGATGAAAAATATGCTTCTATTTCTTTCGTATGCACTAGAGACAACTTAGTCTTAAAATAGTCACCTCATGAAATATTTCTCGAAGTTAGGGGTTTCCTAGCTTTCTTTCAAACTTTCTTTACAGCACATTCTATGACTATCGCATGACTTATTTTAATCTTTTGGCAATGAGGACATTGCCGCATTTTAAATTTTGGGGTGAGGTATTTATTTTCGACCTTGCTATTTTCTACAAAAAAAAACATTTTTGAGAATAACAACTCCACTGTCAACGCAATGGAAAACCCATGTTGTTAAGAGTTAAGTTGTGAAAGGCACTTACCCGTAGTTGGATGTCCGCATGACACACGAGGGGGCAAGCCAAAACGAAAGTAAGTCACCAGGATCAACGCATAAATAAATGACTACAACTCCACTACCAAATTGGTATGAGTTTAGTCTGAGAAACAGTGCATTGCTCGTAGTTGGATGTCTGCATGACACACATGGGGGCAAGCCAAAACGAAGGTAAGCCACTTGGATCAGTGCAAGGTCAGAAAAAATATATATATAGGAAGAAAATTTTTATGCAAGGATAAAATCATTTGACACCTCGGTAAGAAAAAAAATTTCTTTTTTGAAATAAATCATGTGATGTTCCGGAATTTAGTAAAGTCCTTTTGAAAGTTAAACTTGCAGTCCCTAGGTCTTAGAAATATTTTAAGAAGAGACTTGAATAAGACTTAAGAAAATTCTGGTATATAGGACTTGAATGAAGTATCCTTGAGAAATCTAGGAAAAGAACTTTGTGTTCGACTTGTTAAAGAAATCTTTAGCTGATGCTTGAAGACAAGCATTGTTTAAATTTAGGGGTGTGATAACGGGCAGAAATGCACGTTATCATAATGCTAAGTTATTAAACAATGTTGGATTCCATTGATAAAATATGTTAAATTGCGTCCATTAAGCATAAATTCTATAATATTGCGGTCGCATGCGTTCAGCATATTAGAACTATTGATTTTTGTATTTTTGTGCAGAATATGTGTTAACGCAATGCAAGATTGCGATCATAGGAAATTATCGGTCGAGTGCAACTTCACCGCAAGACTTTGCGTTGATCGTGCTCGCAAACATTCGCTCGAGAAGGATCGTCGCAACTTGGTCAGTGCAACAAGGTGGACACATCTGGATGAAAGGCCAATTAAGAGCGATGGGATAGAAAGCTGATGACAATCGAATCCAAATTAAGTTGACAGCCGATAACCTGTCTCTTATACACATCTAGATGTGTATAAGAGACAAGAAAGCTAATGACAGTCGGATCCAAATTAAGTTGACAGCCGATAACGGTCACAAAGTACATTCAGCTTTATCGGTAATAATCATCCAGTGCATCAATCAGGAATTAAAGTCGTCCCATCTGTACAACTGAGAGAGAGAAGCCGCCTTTCACCACTAATGCCTTATAAATACCAAGTGCATTCTTCAGAAAAGGGGTTGATCGGTTGACGAGTTAACCAGTTGCTTCTGTTCATAGTTTTTTTATTCCATTTTAAGGCGAAACAAGAGAAGAGTGGTGGCGCTGAAGATCGCCCAGGGAAACTCAAGAGAGAATCTTGGGGCATAAGAGTAGAGAGTGGGCCGACTCTCGCGAGAGCAAGAATATCTTTAGAGCACGAGTAGAAACAGTGTAAACGTCTGGCAACAAGAAATTGCTACCAGGCTCTTTACTATACTTGCATTGTTATTTTATACTTCATCTTCATATCTATTCAATGGAAGTTCTATTTCTACATCTGCTCACTCTCTTAATACGCATGAGTAGCTAAACTAGTTGAATGGGTTGAGAAGAACTAAGCTAACATGACCTAGGAAGTTCATTGCTTGCGATTGTCTTGTTTTATGCTATGCAAAATACCCTTTAGAGTTACTCGAGAGTGAATCTAAAGAAAGAACCTAATGTCTCGAGGGAGCTAGGTTAGAATCTAGACTCGAAAGAGAAAGATTAGGCTTGCATAAACAAGAGATAGGGACTTAGAGATAAGCTCGATTTGTCAGCTTGCATCGCATGCATCCTAGGAATGGGAATGATATTATGTGGTCACATATTTGTGTGAATGTCATGTTGTCATCTCATAAATAGAGATAGAGGTTTATGTGTAAACCTTGTAGACTTATCGCATATTTATCACATGCGTTCTAGCCTTAGAAGCCGTAGCATTCATGCCTAGAGGTGGTTTACTATTGTATGCATGTTACATTATCGCAAATCATGAACGCATTCTAGGGAGTGTTAGCCGAAACTTTTCTCAACCCGTTCACCGCATATTCATCGTATTTCCCATTACCAACTCTTTTCAAACTTCGCCACATTCTTTATTTATTTTTATCAACGCAAATAATAAACCCAACAATTTATTTATTTAACTGGTTACCGCAAGTCTTCATAAAAATCACCAATGCAACTATTTTCACAAGTCCCTGTGTTCGACCCTGGACTTACCAGGAAACTCAGAGGAATTTACACTTGAATTCTG